>NC_064645.1:404281746-404584776 GCF_023864345.2 Schistocerca serialis cubense
ACGCCGCTGCTCTCGGTCGTTAAGTGAAGGCCGTCGGCCATTGCGTTGTCCGTAGTGACAGGTGATGCCTGAAGTTTGGTATTGTCGGCACACTCTTGGCGCTGTGGACCTCGGAATATTGGATTCCCCAATGATTTCCCAAATATGTCCCAGGTGTCCAGCTCAAACTACCGCTCGTTGCCCAGCTGCCTTTTTCCACAAGATTTGCGTAGATGTTGGAAATGGTACGACGTGAAGGACGTTGTAGATCTGGGTAGCGTTAAGAGTACACTGCTACAGTTCTGGTTGCAGTTCTGTTGCATTCACCGTAAATGAAGATCACATCTAGTTTTTCCTCGTTACTGAAGACCGGGAAAGCGACGAGTCGACTGCAAATGTCACAATCCCCACCAAAACAGAGAAAGCACTGTCCGAAATGAACGTGAAATGAGTCACAGTGTACTTTCCTGTTTGAGAGAAGGAGACACTAATAGACTGAACAGTGTAGGCAGAGCCTGCTTACTGACAATGGTCTACTTGCACCAGGTTGCAGATCAGTGCAGGCAACCCTTGCTCTGCTTATTACGGCGGAAACCGCGGCTCCGCTCCCATTGTTTAGAGTCCAGTGTTTGAGAATGTGTGAAGTTTAAAACAGATAAACCATGTCTGCCATCACTAATTGTACCTCTAGTTTTCATTTCTGTAGAAAAAACATACATGCGCCATTTTAAAAAAAACTAATTTTATGTTGAAAGTGGTGTTCGTTGACCTTTATAGAACATGCTCATAGGGTTAGCCCATGACATAGGTGCATCGACGGCCAATTGTATTTTTCACAATTTGTTTCTTTTAGAAATATACGAGATGACAGAGTTAGAAGGGACACATTGTATATAAGATCCGGAAACTGCCCAATTCCATTATATATACAGGGGCGTACAGAAATATGGAAAGACCAAAGAAACATGACATTACCATGCCTAATTTGTCGTAGGAATCATGTTCGCATTCAAAACAATTTCCACTCGTCTCAGAATGGATAAAGACATGTCCTGTATAGCTTTCAACGGAATCTCATTCCATTCTTCCCGCAAAACTGAGGCAAGTTGAGGTAACGATGATGAAGCTGCATGGTGATGACAGACCCTTCTCTCCAATGTAGTCTTCAGGGCCCAATAATGTTTATATCTCCTGACTGTGGTGGCCAAGAGAGATGCGACAGTTAATACTCGTGCTCACAAAATCAGTCCTGGAGAGCTGTGTGAACAGCGCCCCTGTCTTCTTGCACCACAGCATCACCAATGGGGAACAAACATTGTACCATTGGGTGGGTCTGTTCAGCCGGTAAGGTCACATAACTCTTGCCAGCAATACGACCCTGCGGCCCATGGAATACCGCGATATGGCTGCCCACATCATCACTCAACCCCCGCCAAGTTTCATTCTTGTGACGTAACTCGGCCAGCAGTTGGAAATAGCGTGAAACGACGCTCATCCGACCAAATTACCTTGTTCCATTTCTCCACAGTCCAGGTTTTATAGTTTCAGCTACAAGTTTTCCATTTAAAGGATTTTACATCACTGGTGAGTGGTTTTGGAATATTTCCCTTCGCCCTGCAATTCCCGGCTTCATGCTGTTTTGGTGCTGACATGCCTTACAAGGGTGAATTCAGTTCTGCTGTCGTCCTCTGATTTTCGTCACGGTCCTCTTCAGTGACCGTCTGTTACGACCACTCAAAACACACTTTCGTCCGCTTTGTGTCTTAGCGGATGATTCTTCTATGCTTTCCCTGTATACTCTATAAGTCTTCGATGTGATGTCTCTTGAAGCACCAAACACTTCGACTCCCTTCGTCATGGAACCACCAACTAATACGAACACTTTGCCTGCGTTCTAACACACTTAGCTCCCCCTTGAAGCACTCACGACTACACAGAGCAGTGTTCTGGCCACGACTGACACTTGAAACGACTTGAGAACATCACACAGATGCCGTTCGTGGTCAAACACGCTTGGCTAGCGTCTGCATTTATGTTCAGACAAGCATTTCTCACGTAGTTTCCATATTTTTGTCCAACTCCCGCTCAGCGTTATTCATCAATGCCTCCAGGGTTTCAAAAGTTGGCTCCGCGGGAAATACGAGGCATAAAAAAAAGTCATATCAGTGGATAGAGGATGGCTCCAACTTTCTATTCGTAATAAGAGCTGTCTAGGAGAATATAACAATTAATGGCATACTCTCGCACGTGTACTTGGACGACAGCTTTAATTATTAGTCTGAGAAAGAAGTAACTACTAATATAATGTTTTATAGTGCACCGTCCTCAACACTAATAGACTGTTTTTACGCAGCCCACTATGAATTCCTCTCCTGTGCCATCCTCTTAATCTCAGAATGGTACTTGAAACCTACGTCCTCATTTATTTGCTACATGAACCCCAATCTCTTTTTACATTTTACAGCTCCCTTTAGTACCTTTAAAATAATTCCCTGATGTCTTATCAGCTGTTCTGTCATCATGTCCTTTCTCCTTCTCAGTGTCTTCCATATATTCATTCCTTACCTCATCATTCCACCTAATTTTAAACATTCTTCTGTAGCACGACTTTGCAAACACTTCTGTCCTCTTGCGTTCCGATTTTGGCACAATCCATGGCTCCCTGCAGTACAGTGCTATCCTCCAAACGCATAGTCTGAGATATTTCTTCCTCTAATTGAGGCCTCTGTTTGACACTACTACATCTCTCTTGGCCAGGAAGGCCCTTATTGCCAACGTTAGTCTGTTTCTTTTGACCTCGTTGCTCCGTCCGTTATGGGTTATTTTGCTGCCTAAGTAGCCGAATTCATCTACTTTGTGATCACCAATTATGATGTTAAGTTCATCGATGTCTCATTTCTGATACTGCTCATTACTTTCCTCTTTCTTCGATTTACTCTCTACAGATATTCTGTATACATTTGACCGTTCAGTCCATTCAACAGTTCTTCTTCACTTTTACTGAAAATAGCAGCGTCATCAGCGAATATTAACACTGATATCCTTTCACCTTGAATTTTTACCCCACTTCTGAATCTTACTTTTATTTCCGTCATTGCTTCTTCAACATATAGATTGACCCGTAGGGGCGAAACAGTATATCCCTATTTTACACCCTTTTTTAATCCACGCGCTCCGTTCTTCGTGTTCCATTCTTATGGTTCCGTCTCAGTTCTTGCAGATGTTATACACACACCCAAAAAAGTTCTGCATCACCCCAGTTCCATCAACTCCTGAAGATAGACGTTGACTGTGGATATTGTATCACAGACGAAGTCCCTTTGACTGTTCAGAGATGTCACTAAATCCTCCCAAAGATGTAAACAACCATGCATAAGCAACGCCTATTAGATGGAGAGGGTCAGACAGCAGATCAGTTCCAGTCATTCCACCAGGAAGAAAGATATACGGCTCGTGTTGTCTGTAGTTCAACCAACCCTAGACAGTCAATACCGCGGTTCGATAGCGTCCGCGTTGTTACTTTGTGCCAAGAAGGGCTCTGAACAAGGGAAGTGTGCAGGCGTCTCGGAGTGAACCAAAGAGATGTTGTTCGGGCATGGAGGAGATGTATGAGAGACAGGAACTGTCGATGACATGCTTCGCTCAGACCGCCCAAGGGCTACTACTGCAGTACATGACCGCTACATACGGATTATGGCTCGGAGGAACCCTGACAGCAACGCCACCATGATGAATAATGCTTTTCGTGCAGTCACAGCACGTCATGTTACCACTCAAACTGTGCGCAATCGGCTGCATGATGTAAAAACTTCTCTACCGACGGCCATGACAAGGTCCATCTTCGCAACCACGTCACCTTGTAGAGACGTACAGATGGGCCCAACAAAATGCCAAATGGACCGCTCAGGATCGGCATCACGTTCTCTTCAGTGGTGACTGTCGCAAATGCCTTCAATCAGACAATCGTCGGAGACGTGTTTGGAGGCAATCCGGTCAGGCTGAACGCCGTAGGCAAACTGTCCAGCGAGTACAGCAAGCTGGAGGTTCCCTGCTGTTTTGGGGTGGCGTATGTGGGGCCGACGTACGCCACGGGTGGTAATGAAAGGCGCCGTAACGGCTGTACGATACGTGAATGTCATCATCCGACCGATAGTACAGCCACATCGGCAGCATATTGGAGAGGCATTCGTCTTCATGGACGACAATTCGCGAATCTTGTGAATGACTTCCTTCACGATAACGACATCGCTCGACTACAGTAGCCAGCATGTTCTCCAGACTTGAACCCTATCGAGTATGCCTGGGGTAGATTGAAAAGGGCTGTTTACGGACGACGTGACCCACCAACCACTCTGAGGGATCTACGCCGAATCGCCGTTGAGGAATGGGACAATATGGATCAACAGTGCCTTGATGAATTTGTGGATAGTATGCCACGACGAATACAGGCATGCATGAATGTAAGAGGACGTGCTACTGGGTATTAGAGGTACCGGTGTGTACAGCAATGTCGACCACCACATCTGAAGGTCTCACTTTATGGTGGTACAACATGCAATGTGTGGTTTCCATAAGCAATAAAAAGATTGGAAATGATATTTGTGTTGATCTCTATCCCAATTTTCTGTACAGGTTCCGGAACTCTCGGAACCTGGATGATGCAAACCTTTTTTTGATGAGTGTATATTACCCGTCTTTCCCTATAGGTGACCCATATTTTTCTCACGATTTCTAACATCTTCATCCATTTGACATTGTCGATCGCTTTTTAGACGTCAACAGATGACATGAACGCGTCTTGATTTATCTTGAGCCTTGCTTCCATTATCAACTGCAACGTCAGAACTGCCTCCTCTCCGGTGGCCTCGCCTATCGTAAAACCAATGTGACAAATCTAACTGATTCTCAGTTTTCTTTTCCATTCGTCTGTATATTATTCTTTTCAGTAACTTGGTTACATGAGCTGTTAAGCTGACTGTGTGATAATTCTCGCACTTATTCGCTCTTGGAGTCTTTGGAATTGTATGGATGATGTTTTTCCGAACGTCTGGTGGTACATCGTCAGTCTCATACATTCTACAAACCAATGTGCATAATAGCTGTATTTCCACTCCCGCCAACGATTTTAGATATTCAGAGGGAATGTTACTCTTCCCTACTGCCTTAATTGATCTTAAGTTCTCTAAAGCTCTTTTAAATTATGATTCTAATACTGGATCCCTTATCTCTACCCTGTCGACTCCTTTTCCTTCTTCTATAACGTCATCAGATATGTTTTGCCCCCTCATTCAGGCCCTCGGTGTATTCTTTCCACCTGTTCACTCTCTTCTATGCATTTAACAGTGGAATTCCCATTGCACAATGTTCCCTCCTCCCCTCCCCCCCGCCCCCTTGCTTTTACATCTACATCTACTTGATTGCTCTGCTATTCACAATAAAGTGCCTGGCGGAGGGTTCAATGAACCACCTTCAAGCTGTCTCTCTACCGCTCCACTCTCAAACGACACAGTGTTTAATAACTCTGCTTTAGTGGCATTGTCATCAGTGACTTCACCGTTGTTATCGCGCAGTGAATTTCACCGATAGTTATTTTGACTTTTCTATATGCCGAGTCAGCCCTTCCGACAACATTTCTCGTTAGATTTCCTCACATTTCTCATGTAGCCATTTCGCCTTAGCTTCCCTGCACTTCCTATTTATTTAATTCTTATGTGACTGGTATTTATGACTCTCCATGGACGTTTTTGTATATCTTTTTTTTGCGATCAACTGAAGGATTTCCCTGTTACCATGGTTTATTTGCAGTTACCTTCTTTGTTCCAACGTTTTCCTTTCCAACTTCTGTAATTGTCCTTTTTAGAGTTGTCCATTCGTGTTCAGCTGAATTACCTTTGAGCTATTCATAATTTCAGTACCTATCGCCTCAGAGAACTTCAAGCGTATCTCTTCATTTCTTAGTTCTTCAGTATCCCACTGTTTTCGCATTGATTCTTCTTAACTAGTCCCTTAAACTTCAGCCTACTTCTGACCATTGCCAGATTATGATCTGAGTCTGTAATCTGTTCTTGGGTACGCCTTACAATCCTATATCTAATTTCGGAATCCCTGCCTGACAAGGACGTAATATAACTGAAATATTCCTGTATCTCCCGGCTTTTTTCGGGTATATCTCCTCCTATTTGTGATTCTTGAACAGAATATCGCTATTACCATCTGAAATTTATTGCAGAACTCAATTAGTCTTTCTCCTCTCACGTTCCTACTACCAAGCACATATTTCCACGCTACCCTTTCTTCACTCCTTCACCTCCAACCGCATTCCAATCCCCGATAACTATTAGATTTTCATGTTTGTCTACGTACTGAATTACTCGTGCAATATCCTCATATATTTCCTCTTTCTCTTCATTTTCAGCTTGCGACGTCGGCATGTACACCTGAACTACTGTTGTCGCAGTTTGCTGTCAATTCTTGTGAAACAACCCTATCACTGAACTGTTCACAGGAACTCACTCCCTCCTATGCTCCCGTTCTTCCATTTTCTGCTCCAGTTGATGTTGCCATATAATCGTCTGACCATAAATCCTTGTCTTCTTTGCATTTCACTTCACTGACGCCCACTATATGAGCCTTAGAATTTCCCTTTTCAGATTTTCTAGTTTCCCTACCAAGTTCCAACTTCTGACATTCAAGGCCCCGACTCGTAGAACGTTATCCTTTCGTTGGTTATTCAGCCTTTTTCTCATGGTCACGTACCCTATGGCAGTTGCTACTGGAAATCTGAGTGGGGGATCAGTCCGGAATCTTTCACCAATGAAGAAACCATCATGTCGTTTTTTCAATTACAAGCGACGTTTCCTGTGGATACACGTTATGTGTCTTTAATGCAGTGGTTTTCATTGCCTTCTGCATCCTCATGCTGTTGATCGTTGCTGTTTCTTCCTCATTGTAGGGGCAGTTTCCCACACCAAGGTAAAGAGAGTGTCCTGAACCTCTGCATGCTCCTCTTTGTCAAGGGCGTTGACAGAACGAGGGAGACTTCTTAGGGCGTAGATCTACGGCCGCCATTACTGACGATTTTTATTCAAAATTTAGGCTCTAGTGCCGTTAGAGCCCTGGACCGAGGACGTTTTGAATACTAATCGAAGACGCTACCCCTAGACTAGCAGATACCCTGTAGAATTTCTCGGGTTGCAGTAGATGACTGGGCGAAAACTACAAGACATACGGAAGACAGACACATATCAGGGGAAAATAGCATCTAATGACTACAAAGAATCCGCCTCGATTGCAAATAGAAACCGGATGTTGACCGAGGTTTCGGCGCGGAGAACCACGCCTTCTTCGGAACTTTAGGCAGTTTGTAGTTTTAATGTGTTCCGAAGAAGGCATGGTTATCAGCGCCGAAACCTAGGTCAACATCCGGTTTCTATTTGCAATCGAGACGGATTCTTTATAATCATTAAATTATTCACGATTGCTGATGCGCTGCAGTGTTAAAAGTTCTCAAAATAGCATCTCTTTAAGGTTTATTTCACATAACAGGCGCCGAATACGGGCACAGTTTGCGACGTGCACAAACATCAAAGTGGATGCAACACACTGAAGAAGCTAACACGAAATCCCTGTGAAGATGCGACAGCAAACTGCATTGCAGATATGTTGCTTGGGTTGCCTACGTGCAGGCATGAACAAAGTCCTTGCTATTGTAAGATACGGATCGGATTGTTGGTCTACGTGTTTTGACACGCCTCACCCACAGTGCAACCACACCACGGTACGTGTATCACACATCAGAACTCGTAGAAATGCTCTGTTCACTGAAATATGTCATTTTGCTGTGTGTATTGTAGCTTCTTCGCACTCGTCTCGTGAAGCAAACGAATTCAACGGCGTTCCAGTCATCAAAACGCGATTACTAGATTCGGTGTAATAACAATATTTACAAATTAGGATTTAGGACACTGTCTGTTTTGGACTTGAAATGGATTGTTGTCTTATGAGAAAGTCTGTAATTTTATACCCAAATACGGAAAAATGTCACGTCGGAATAGGAGCGCCACGATACCAGTATAAAAAGGGCACAGAGGCTGGATAGCTTTCATTTTTTCTGTGTCGTGTACTTGTGTCGAGTACTGATTACGTTGACAAAATAAATGTCTCTCAAAAACCATTAGCATCTAGGTATGCTACTTCTTTACTGCGAGCGCAGAAGGCATACGAAGGGAACATTTGAGTTGTACGCACAACCACAAACGGTGTCCAATAGTAACGTCAATTCAGCGAATGTCCAACAAATCGTTATTACAATGGCGCTGGAACAATACATAGAGGGTAAGATCAACACTGCAATGGATGCAGCGAATGAATTAGGGGTTCTGAGAGGCGCACTTTTTACAATGCGTTTGAGTGAAAAGAGAATTACGATATCTTGGCCGGTTCAGGAAATATCTGGGGTAAATAGCTTAGCTGAATTACTCTGTATATGACAGTAAATCAATTTATCAGTATTATTTTGAGTTCTCTGACCACAGGAAATCGTTTCATACAACTATAGTCCTATTCTGATTGGGTGGCACGAATACTTAACTACGTACCTCATGGCGCACGCTCATGGGGTACTCCTACAAATTACGGAACCTATCTAACGATCGCCATCGTTATGGTGAATACTAATAACTGGTGATTCAAATATTTTACACCACAACTACATTTATCCAACAATACTTCTGCACCTAAGGAATAACATTTTTTTTTATTTCCATAACGCTCTCTGTTCCCGTGAGCACATACGGAATTGTTGCGCTAGTTGTTGCACTTGTAAACTGTTAACTTCTCTCTTAACAAAATGTCAAAAATTAAGTGTGCCTGTAGTCTGGCCACACGATTGTGTTAAAATCTCTATCGCTCTGGTTACGATACTTCGTTAAGGGCTCCCTAGAGCAGCCACGGATCGCAGCAATTTGTCGCCAGATTGGGCGATTTTTCCGTAGGTCGCACATGTTTTTGCAGATATCGACTCTCAGCAATGGATCGCTGATCGCTAGTAATTCCCAAACAGTCCGATGAATCGCTGGTGATTAAACCATCCCCCGAATTCTGGCTGGTTGCGTAGTTTTGTTTCGTTCCAGTATGGCCACGTTAACAACTGGGTTGTAGAATTTCCAGACTCACCCAAGTGGTACGAACTATTCTTGATACTAATATCAAAGGAGTTATCAGCAACATTAAAAAGTGATCCAAATATTCAAACATTGATGCTCTTAGAATTTTTAGTGGTTAGTATTTGCAAGCTTTTGTTGTTGTAGATAGCCCGCCAGGGTAGCCGAGAGCGCTAACGCGCTGCTTCCTGGACTCGGGTAGGCGCGCCTGCCCCGGATCGAATCCGCCCGGCGGATTAACGACGGGGGCCGGTGTGCCCGCCAGCCTGGATGTGGTTTTTAGGCGGTTTTCCACATCCCGCTAGGTGAATACCGAGCTGGTCCCCACGTTCCGCCTCAGTTACACGCGTCGCAGACATTTGAAACACGTCCGCACTATTTCACGATTTACACTAGACACAGACAGTTGGGGTACACTGATTCCGTGCTGGGGGGTACGGGGTGGCGGCAGGAAGGGCATCCGGCCATCCCTCACACTAACACTGCCAAATCCGTTGTAATCACGCCTACCCTGCGATTGCTGCGGGACTATGGTGTAACCGAAAGAAAGAAAGAAGTTGGTTGGTGTAGATACTCATAGATTTTTCGTTGAATAACAGGCAATTTAGGTTTAAATAGTAATTACTTAGAAAAGAGTCCCAGATCAACTTTGATAGATTTTAGCTCATTTTCTTTGCTATTAACTGTCGACTTACAAATAAAAACTATCACTATTGTCAAACACAGCAGTTCTTCTTCCGTAACAAAATTTTACAGCACAATTGCATTCGAAATAATGATTGAAAATGTATAGTAAATTGCTCGTGCATGATTTAATCGAAGAGAGCGGCCGATTTCAGGAGATATTGTTGTTGAGGGAGGTATCGGGTGATGTATCGTTGGTGTGTGGGGCGCTTTAGGAGAGAACAAGTAAATGTGAAGTAAATCAGCCATGTCCTTTTCTGCCTTTGTCGATTTAGGGAAACCGAAAAAAAAATTGAGTAATCAGTGGGGGGATTTAATGTGACTCCTGAGCGTCTTGACCACAACGCCACCCCGTTGGATTTTTCGTTGAATAACAGGCAATTTAGGTTTGAATAGTAATTACCTAGAAAGGAGTCCCAGATCAACTTTGATAAATTTAAGCTCATTTTCTTTGCTATTAACTGTCGACTTACACATAAAAACTATCACTGCTGCCAAACACAGCACTTCTTCTTCCGTAACAAAATTTTACAGCGCAATTGCGTTCGAAATAATGATTGAAAATGTGTAGCAAATTGCTCGTGCGTGACTGAATCGAAGAGAGCGGCCGATTTCAGGAGATATTGTTGCCGAGGGAGGTATCGGGCGATGTATCGTTGGTGTGTGGAGCGCTTTAGGTTCAAATGGTTCAAAGGGCTCTATGCATTGTGGGACTTAACATCTGAGGTCATCAGTCACCTAGACTTAGAACTACTTAAACCTAACTAACCTAAGGACATCACACACGTCCATGCCCGAGGCACGATTCGAACCTGTGACCGTAGCAGCAGCGCGGTTCCGAACTGAAGCGCATAGAACCGCTCGGTCACAGCGGCCGGAGGCGCTTTAGGAGAGGACAAGTAAATGTGAATTAAATCAGCAATGTCTTTTTCTGCCTTTAACGATTTATGGAAACCGAAAAAAGAATTGAGTAATCAGTGGAGCGATTTAATGCGACTCCTGAGCGTCTTGACCACAACGCCACCCCGTTCGGGTTCTTCTGTTAGGCTGGGGGCTCGGATACGTGTAGGCTGCTCCATCCCTGTGTTTGTTGATGGAGGGAGTAAAGTCACTTTCAGTGGACAAGCGTCTTCCCGCGCCCGCTTTTGCCGCCGCGCCGTGGAGAGGGGTCACTACCTCGGCCCCGCAGTGGAGGTCTCGGCCGGCGCTTTGTGTTGACCACAGCCTCCCCCGCAGCGGCTAATGGCCACACCCTGCAGCCGCCGGCCGGCACGCCACCTCCTGCCGCTCCAATTTATTAACGTTCACCCTCACGCTCAGCTTCACCCTTCAGACTCTCCCTCTGGCGTGACCTCGCAGCACAAAAAGGGAAACAAAGGCGGCCTGGAGCGTCTCCTTGCAAAGGACTCTCGCCGCCAGTAACATCATTTGAGGCCAACGACCCGCTCCCATTCAAATGGTGAACCACCAGCGGGTTGTCTGAAAGCAGGGGTGAGCATAATACTGACTTCCGACTAGCTGACTTCTTTCTTTCTTTATTTATTTTTTATTTACTGGTTTATTTACCTGGATCTGTTACGTTTACCCCGCATTACGGTTTGTGGCTGAGGCTACTTCATGTGCCGCTGTTGATGGCCCTTTCATGTTCCAGTAGCAATTGGTTCGCCAGAACAGAAAATCTTTATGAACATCTGTATGAGCTCGAATCTCTACAACTTTGTTCTCGCGTTCTTTCCGCGAAATACACAGTGTCCGGAAATTCACGTTGCAAACTTCTAGGACTTGTAGAAGGGAGTAAGTACATAATATTTGCAATAGGAACCAATGTTCGGAAACGCAACATTTCCGTTCTACGTCTATTTCAATGCAAAATGCTTAACTCATCCACTTCTGCTTGAGGAATTGAATCATACAACTATTAGGTAACAGTACGGAAGGAAACATAACGAAACATCCATTTATCACTTAACCATATTTGTTTGTATTAGCACCTACCCAGGGATTTCGCGTTAGCTTCTTCAGTGTGTTGCATCCACTTTGATGTTTGGCACGCCGCAAACTGTGCCCGTTTTCAGCGACTGTCATGTGAAATAAACCTTAAAGAGATGTTATTTTCCCCTGATACGTGTCTGTCTTCCGTATGTCTTGTGGTTTTCGCCCAGTCATCTCCTGAAAACCGAGAGATTCTAAATAATATCTGCTACGCTAGAGGTAGCGTCTTTGATTAGTCTTCAAAACGTCCTTGGTCCAGGATTCTAACAGCACTAGTGCCTAAATATTGAATAAAAATCGTCGTTAGACCTACGCCCTAAGAAGTCTCCCTCGTTCTGTCAACGCCCTTGACAAAGAGGAGCGTCCAGAGGTTCAGGACACTCTCTCGCCCTTGGTGTGGGAAACTGCCCCTACAATGAGGAAGAAACAGCAACGATCAACAGCATGAGGATGCAGAAGGCAATGGAAACCACTGCATTAAAGACACATAACGTGTATCCACAGGAAACGTCGCTTGTAATTGAAAAAGCGACATGATGGTGTAAGTAGGCTGTTTAGGTTTTCTTGTTGGTAACGCGACGTAGCGCTCTGTATGAAAATCACTGGCTGTGCTGTGTGCAGTCTGTGGCTAGTTTGCATTGTTGTCTGCCATGTAGTGTTGGGCAGCTGGCTGTTAACAGCGCGTAGCGTTGCGCGGTTGGAGGTGAGCCGCCAGCAGTGGTGGATGTGGGGAGAGAGATGGCGGAGTTTTGAAATTTGTAAGACTAGATGTCATGAACTGCTATATACATTATGACTTTTGAACACTATTGAGGTAAATACATTGTTTGTTCTCTATTAAAATCTTTCATTTGCTAACTATGCCTATCAGTAGTTAGTGCCTTCCGTAGTTTGAATCTTTTGTTTAGCTGGCAGTAGTGGCGCTCGCTGTATTGCAGTAGTTCGAGTAACGAAGATTTTTGTGAGGTAAGTGATTTGTGAAAGGTATAGGTTAATGTTAGTCAGGGCCATTCTTTTGTAGGGATTATTGAAAGTCAGATTGCGTTGCGCTAAAAAAATATTGTGTGTCAGTTTAAGGACAGTCATATATAATTGTTCTAAGGGGACGTTTCAATGGTTTCTTTATTGGTGAAAGATTCCGGACTGATTCCCCACTCAGATTTCCAGTAGCAGACTGCCATAGGGTACGTGACCATGAGAAAAAGGCTGAATAACCAACGAAAGGATAACGTTCTACGAGTCGGGGCCTTGAATGTCAGAAGTTGGAACTTGGTAGGGAAACTAGAAAATCTGAAAAGGGAAATTCTAAGGCTCATATAGTGGGCGTCAGTGAAGTGAAATGCAAAGAAGATAAGGATTTATGGTCAGACGATTATATGGCAATATCAACAGGAGCAGAAAATGGAAGAACGGGAGCATAGGAGGGAGTGAGTTCCTGTGAACAGTTCAGTGATAGGGTTGTTTCACAAGAACTGACAGCAAACTAACAGCGACAACAGTAGTTCAGGTGTACATGCCGACGTCGCAAGCTAAAAATGAAGAGACAGAGGAAATATATGAGGATATTGCACGAGTAATTCAGTACGTAGACAAACATGAAAATCTAATAGTTATCGGGGATTGGAATGCGGTTGGAGGTGAAGGAGTGAAGAAAGGGTAGCGTGGAAATATGTGCTTGGTAGTAGGAACGTGAGAGGAGAAAGACTAATTGAGTTATTCAATAAAAGAAAAAAAGAAAGAAAAAGAAAAGAAACCAGCATACTGAACGTGCAGAACAGTACTCATCGACTACAACAGTGGCACGATGTAGCACCCACCAACTTTGTTGGAGACACTGTACCTACGAAGTATGCTCTGGTACACACTCCCCATCATACCTGGCGTCTCTTCAGTTTCAGCGGATAGAACTCGTGCCAGCAGATGTTCCTCTGTCTCTACAGGAGCTTCGCAGGAAGACAGAGTTAAGTGAGAATAGGTGTCGGTCTGACACAGTACACGGCAACCTGCCTGCCCTATTGCGTACCAACTCCCAGACTTTTCTCCTTCCCTCGGCAGGCGTGGACGCGTTACACATCTGAAATGAAATCGCCGTAGGAGGGAAACAGTACGTCTCCGAACATGCGTTGCTATTCAAAATATTATGTACTCACTCCTCCCTACGAGTCCTAGAAGTTTGTAACGGGAATATTCGATCACCCTGTATACTCTTTGGAATTCTAAAGGTAGTAGGGCGCGACAACTTATTTACAACATTTACACGGCAGTTGTAAGAGCCGAAGAAGATGAAAGGGGATAATTATTTGAGGACGGAATGAGACAGGACTGTAGCGTGTCACCGATGTTATTCAGTCTGTACACTGAGGTTTTAAAACCGAAAAAGATTTACGTCTACCCTCTGCAGAAATAAGAACATAAACTGATGAAATATTTTCGTTAAATAAACTTTTTTAACAGTTAAAAACTCAACTCATTGAAGGAGATAAATACAGTCAATTTTGACATTATTTGGTACTTAGACAGAGAAAATACCCCAGTAGATAAGATAAAAAGGCTCTGTTTATCGTCTTCTAGATACTGTTTGATATGCTTGTGTGTATATATTTCCTCTAGCAAATAAATGTCGATATTCTGAAATGATTCGACCGCATTGGTCCTATATGTTTTATTTCTCAACAGTTAACCGCACAAACTTGGTCGAGAACATTACTTATAAATTTTGCTTTGGCCGCGTGTAAACTTTATCACTGGTAGTTTCTTAATCCTGATACTAATTGCGACTTTTTGTACCACTGACGGTATGTCATAATCTCACTTTCACCACTGAGTACTGACCAACCGACGTGAAGTTGTGTTGATGTTCCGTCTAGTGTGAACACGCCATCAAAAAAATAGTTCAAATGGCTCTGAGCACTATGGGATTTAACATCTGAGGTCATTAGTAGTCTAGAACTTAAACCTAACTAACCTAAGGACATCACACACATTCACGCCCGAGGCAGGATTCGAACCTGCGACCGTAGCGGTCGCCCGGTTCCAGACTGAAGCGCCTAGAACCGCTCGGTCACAGCGGCCGGCGAACACGCCATCATTTGACGATGACGTCTTTTTCCTTTCCGTCACAGTGCGATTAGAACCAAAGCCCTTTCACCCACTCAAACAAAGTGATGCCATTGCTCATGGCACATTGCACCGACGCCGTAGTTGCCTGTGTAAACAGCCAGTTCTTAACAGCGTCACTACATCGCTGTTGCTTTCTGTCACGCCTTGTCTCTCCGCTGAGAAACAACATCCCGCTGCTCCTTGGTGGTTATAATCCGAAACCAGCATTCTGTCCCAATTTCAGCGTAACAATTGCTGCTGTAGTCCGTTCGGTTTCGGCGTACTTTCATTTTCAAACTGAAAAAAACGTCACAAAAATTGTCATTAGGTGCAATTTCGCACTTTCTGGAACTGTACGAGGTTGGGTTGTTTTTGGGGGACGAGACCAGACAGCGAGGTCATCGGTCTCATTGGTTGAGGGAAGGACGGGCAAAGAAGTCGGCCGTGCCCTTCCCTGTCATTTGCCTGGAGCGATTTAGGGAAATCACGGGAAACCTAAATCAGGATGGCCGGACGTGGGATTGAACCGTCGCCCTCCCGAATGCGAGTCCAGTGTGCTAACCACTGCGCCACCTCGCTCGGTAACTGTTCGAAGAAGGCCCTAATATTACTATTAAATTTTCTGGTGGAGCAAAATGTGTGTGTGTGTGTGTGTGTGTGTGTGTGTGTGCGTGTGTGAATAATAAATTGAAAACTGACCCAATAAATGTAAGATGTGTAAAGATTGTGGTCTGAGGGACAAAGCACTATACAAATTGTCGAAAGTATGCGATAAATAACCCCCAAATGCCATGTGACAATTGCGACAGCAATAATTAGAAGTTTTCGAAATACTTACGTTAACGAGTTGTAAGTAGGCTGTTTAGGTTTTTTATTGGTAACGCCACCTCTGTATGACAATCACTGGCTGTGCTGTGGGCAGTCTGTGTCTGCTTTGCATTGTTGTAATACTCGCCATTGTAGTGTTAGGCAGCTGGCTGTGAACAGCGCGTAGCGTTGCGCAGTTGGAGGTGAGCCGCCAGCAGTGGTGGATGTGGGGAGAGAGATGGCGGAGTTTTGTAATTTTTCATGAACTGATATATTTATATATGATGATATCAAGGTAAATACATTGTTTGTTCTCTATTAATATCTTTCATTTGCTAACTATCCCTATCAGTAGTTAGTGCCTTCAGTAGTTTGAATCTTTTATTTAGCTGGCAGTAGTGGCGCTCGCTGTATTGCAGTAGCTTGAGCAGCGAAGATTTTTGTGAGGTAAGTGATTTGTGAAAGGTATAGTTTAATGTTAGTCAGGGCCATTCTTTTGCAGGGATCTTTGATAGTCAGATTGCGTTGCGCTAAAAATATTTTATGTCAGTTTAAGCACAGTCCTGTATAATTGTTCAAAGGGGCCGTTTCATATCAGTCTTGTAGAATTGTTCAAAGGGGACGTTTCATATGTCGACCCTTAGCCTAGGATACCTCACTGGAATCTTCTGATTTTTTTCTTGTAGTTTGTGTATTTAGTGTAGCTTTTGTTTATTGCTAGCGCGTAATTATAGAGAGAATTTCCTTTGTAGTTGCAGTCTTTCATTGTTGTATAGTAAAACAGTTGTGGCATGCATGTAGATTTGCACTAAGTATTTCGCAGCTGCGCTTGCAATTAACTAGATATTATTTTCAGTGCTATGTCAAGGTGTTCTCTTATTTTTGATCTTCAAATTGTGTTTTTCTGTGTTGTCGTGTGAAATACTGTGACAATAATGGCGTGTGAAAAACGTAACACTAGGCTCCAAAGTAAACTGAGAAATGACAGTGAAAATGAAAGCAGTGTGTTAGCGCCACCGAGTAATGAATTAACTGATGTTCAAAGTAGTAATTTGGTAATCCTGCATAGGGAAATGGAGCGGGCTGCAAACAATGGTGTAGACAGTGAAACAGGTAGTGAACAGGGAAGCATTTTCGATCGATCGGTCGGCAACAGCTCGCCTCAGGAATCCGAAATGACAGGACACAATTTCGCAAATACTGTAGATTCAGGTTTTGGGTCATCACCGTTTTCTCAAATAAGTCAAGACACATTTTCTGCTTGTCAAAATGTGAATGTTGCCGGTGCAAATGCACTGCCGAAAAGCGTAGAGAAACAGATTCCAGACACTAATACATTATTATTGCAATTAATGCAACAAATGGAACAAAACCAGAGACAAACACAGCAAAAGCTTGAAAAGTTAGACACAATGGAACAACACCAGAGACAAACACAGCAACAGTTAGACACAGTGGAACAAAATCTCAAAAAGTTAGACACAGTGCAACAAAATCTCAAAAAGTTAGACTCATTGGAACAAACTCTCGAACAAACACGTGAGGATTTAACTGCTGAGTTACATAACATTGAATCGAAATGTCAAAAAGTCTGTAATGACGTAAAAACTCAAATTTGTGAGCATTTTCAACCTATTTTTTCGCGTCATGAAAATGCATTACAGAATCACGAAGCAGCCATAAAAGAACTGCAAACTATTGTTCATGAAAACCACAACACCTTGCAAGCTAAAATTGATGCAGTTGCATCTACCGATTCGGTTACGCAACTTGCAAAAAGTCAAGAAAACTTAAAAGACACAGTAGATACGATTTCAACACAAATGGACACTCTGAAACTTGGTTCAGAAAAACACACTGAGGAAATGTGTTCACTATCGGAGAAAGTAGCCGAACTTTCGGATCAGGTCACTAACTTATCTACAAAGGTAGATGATGATCTGAATGACACAAGACCTGTAGCCTTCACTGACACTGAAGAGTGCGAACAAATTAGGAAATTCAAACAAAATCAGAATCAGATTAATATACAACACCAAAGAGAAATCCGGGAAGTACAAGATCAGCTGATACAGGTAATACAAGAATTACGTATTTCAGAGGATACTCGCGCCCCAATACGGGAAGAGGGACTTAGAAATACGGAACAACCACAAAATAATAACACAGGGCATTTCGGAAGTTATGAAAGAAATTGGCAAGGTGCACCGAATTTTGAAATGGAACCGCCGAAACGACATAACAATGACCGATATGCGACTCGCCGACATGATGACTTTGACTATAAGCTGTTCATTACTACACGTAAATTCAAAACGTTTAAGAATTCTGCCAACGACATTCATCCACAAGCATGGCTCCATCAATTCTCTCATTGTTTTCCTCCCAACTGGTCGTTGGAACACAGATTAGAATTTATGTGTGGCTACTTAGAGAATGAACCAGCTGTAAGAATGCGATCGGTAATTCACGATTGCCACAGTGAAGGAGAGTTTTACCATGCCTTCCTCTCAGCGTATTGGTCTCAAGCCACACAAGACCGCGTAAAACATGGTATCATAATGATGAAACATTTCGAACAATCTGAATTTTCCAGTCTTGTCAAATATTTTGAAGACATGTTGCATAAGAATCAATATCTTTCAAACCCATACAGCCCCTCAGAACTCATCCGCATTTGCTTACTCAAATTACCTGAACATTTACGACATATTATTTTGGCAGGACGTTGCAAAGACGACATTGAAGCATTTCAGGGACTGTTACAAGAATTAGAAATTGACACAGACAGTCGCGGGATGCGAAAACAGGAAAACAATCACTACAGGTCACATACGTCACAATTCCGTGACGACAGAAACAATAACTGGCCACGACAAGCCTATTCTTACCACACAAATCGTGACCAAAATAGACACCACCCGTATGACAACCGTTGGCAGAGTAGTAATAATTACAGGGAAAGATCACCTCTCTGCAGTAATGACTATCACAGAGACAATCAGAGAAACAGACAATATGGGAACCAAAACAAGTATTATCAAGCGAGGCAGAATAACTTCAGACGCAACAGTTCGGCGCAGAGTTACGATTCAGGGAGAAATTCTCCACCACATGACCGACAAACAAGAAACTATGTAAACTACCGACAAAACGACAGACGTGAATTTCATCAGAACTGGCGGGATTCTAACAGAGCTGGGCCCTCTCGGAGAGGCGAATTTGTGGAAGTTAGGCCTCCTAATCCCAGTAACGACGCGCGCCAACAAAGAAACAGACAATGACTCGCACCGCAGGCAGCCGCGTGCGCCGGCTGGTTCAGGGAAAAATAACATTGACGCTAACCTTGAGCAAAATTCCCGTATTCTTTACCGACGTATACCGCCTGACAATTGCATTTAAGTTCAAACTCTGAGTACTATGAAGAGTAAAGGTTTACACCATATTTCACAGGTAAAACCGTTTATTGAAAGATAATCTGCTTTTTAACTTTGTCTTTGCCATAAAACGTTTCACTTCACGTTACTAGTATGCTTTAGAAACTGTTACCATGCAACAATGTTTGAAGTTAAATATCCAATCAAGAACCAAGAGAACTTATTTAAACAGAAATGACGAATGCATTGTTATAGTAAACAGACGTCACAGTGTTATTGTGTGTGTACATTCTTGCTTGTTAGTTGCACGATTACGTAACGACTATCAGGGTTACATACTTAGGACACATGCTGGTACTGCTAATGAGATTTTAATGCAACATTTTGGTTTACTTGAAAATACATTCTGGGTTTAAAGTACTTTCTGTGAGATACCAGTGGACACTGTGGTTAGTTTATGTGACAGCTACACGATTTTTATCACGACGCTACTAATGAGTGACAATTTACAATGTTGCTTTTGCGGTGTATCTGTTTTATATCTGCACAGTTTTCTGAATTCTTCTGGAAAGAAAAACATGTTTTAGTAGTAACTTTTGTGGTATAGCTACATGAGACTGCCTTTTCCGTAACACAACAATACGTTACAGCACAGTACTTTCTTCATCATGGCAATAAGCGTAATAACTAAGATATCTATACACAAAGCATTTCACTTTCGTTTCTGATGGGGTAAGTACATTGACTTCTGCAGAACTTAGCTTTCGGAGGACGATAATTACGACACTTCCACAGAATTATCTTACAGCAAGACGCACATTTAGCGCTACAGGACACGCATTTCAGTGATCAATTTTATACTTAAAACATTTATTTTTAAAGATTTTTGAATTACAAAGAAAGTTTTGCGTGATATATTTCATTCCATTGGTGTAATCTGTAACACCTGAGGGTATAATTACATTAATCCTCAGGGGGGTACACGTTTACTTTGTGTACCATGTGTGTGGCAACCACAAGGAACCCTAGCTAATATGGTATTTGCTTATACAACTTTACACATCGGTTCCATATTTCTCTAACACACAAATTACACAGCTGTCTGATTATTTACCTGAGAGAGACAAGCATTTATTTTACTACATCACTGACAGACGTTTACGTAATTACACCGTTGGATAACTTCACACTTACAAAATTGTATGTTGTTTGTACTTTGTGAACTGTTCATATATTTTCGGAACCATTGTGATACTATGAGAGCTTTGAATGATGTATTTGGTATGAGATCATGATTTTTAAAGTACGTTTGAGGCAGATGACACTATTGAAATGAGCAGAGAATTTTTTTAGGCTCAGAAATTATTGGAGGAAGTTACGACGATTTTGAGATTTGACTGAAGTGTTATGATGTTATTATTACGACGACGATGTGTATCATGTTGTTGAGGAATGTTTATTATGCTACGTATTTCTCATGATGAAATATTGAAGAAGTGTCGACGAATATGTATATGTATAATGAGGTAAGGAATAATGAGTAGTGTTTAGGGACTCTGATTTATGAAAAGGTTGTTGGAAACCAAGAATCGTACTTTAAGAGTTATGAAATGTGTGACTGTATCACAATGCTGACGAATATTTTTTTTTGGACACTTATATTTATAGGATTTTGTTTCTACAGATTTGCAACGCTAATTCTTGACCTGTGAATTATGTGAGACTGTTACCGTAGCGGAAGCTGGTGTCGTAAATATTTCCGTAAGAAAGTTAAGTGACCACCTGCACATAATGCGTCGCGGGCACCCACCTGGGCGACAGCCGCCCGAAAAAAAAAAAAAAAGCCATTAGCCTTTCCGGAAGCACAGGTAGAAAAAAAAAAAAAAAAAAGGAAAAGGGAAGGCCATTATCCTCGGTATTGACATTTCCTTGTTGAAAGTATAATGTGGAGCTCGTAATTTATGATATTTACTGAAATGCCTAATGAAATGACGAGAAATATTCGTACATCTGCACACCTGATTACGACAAGCGTCTTTCTACGAGAGTTGAGAGAATTTCTACTAACTTATGAAATGTCACATGACTATTGAATGATATTTTTATGCTTTGGTTTGCGTAATTGCTTATTTCATTTGATACCTGTTTTTCAGCTGTGTTGCAGCATTGCTTTTATAAAATGAAATGCATTTGCTAATGTGAACACTTTCTGTCAACAGATCTATTAAATAATTATTTTATGATCCACATTCTTTAAAAAAGGAGCACTTGGAAAGGAAAGAACAATAAGAAGGAACTAGTAACTGCATTCATAATTTTCTTTTCAAGTAATTGGTAACTTTTGGGTAGAATAACTTCTTGTGGTGCACCACTTTAATTACATAGACATTAAGATGTGAATATACATTTCCCTTATCTGCATTGTTGTTTAGTGTAATATTTTTTCTGCTTGCGCTAGGTCATGTTTAGGTATAAGTTGCTGCTGTTTGCCAGGCATAGTGTTATTGAGTTTGACTTTTGCTCATTTATGCTGCAAGCTTTGCCAATTTACATTTTTTGCATTGCTGTTTGTGTTGATTTGTTATGTGATGCTGCATTGCCTCGTCCCTTAGTTTAGCATCTGAGCTCAGTAGATTTAAGTTAGCTTAAGAGGGGGTAGACTATATAAGAAACTGACTATGGAGAATAGGTAAAGAAATGCATTGAGAAAACAGGTTTAGGTAGGATTTTCTTGGAAATAAATGTTGAGGTAAGAAATGTATGAACATATAAATACAGAAAGCATGCTTAGATAGAATTTTTTGGGTGGAAACAAAGGATGAAATAAGAGGAAAGATATATGAAGTTTTGGGTTGGACTGCAGTACCACATGTTACACTGAAAACGAACCCTATCCTTTCCCTTTTGTGTTATCCCACTATATGTTTGTGTACCCTTGTGTATTTGTTTTCTTCCTGTCTCTGTGCAGTTACATAGAATTTTTTTTTTCGTTTAATAGTAAGCTACATTCACTATGATGAGGAATACTGTTATCCTCAAATATAATTGGCATTCATAATATGTTATTTACCTTATAAATATGCTTATACATTATTTATTCTGTTTAAATGCTCATGTGTGAAGTTGATGTTTCAGTAATTATTCGGATCTTCTATGTATGTACTCATGTCATAATTCCTGTAACACTGATGTATATGTCTATATCTATTCTTTTGTAAAGCCTGTACTACAAATGTTATCTGTATTGTTATGTTCTTTAATGATGTATTTTGTACCTTTGTTATTGTATTCTTCTGTTATAAAATTGTAATTGTCACCAGTTCATGATATTATTAACTTGTAAGTTACATTTCACTGCACACGTGTCTGTTGGTCACAGTATATGAACAATATGTGAGAAGTAGGGACTGATAGTGTTTGCACGTGTGTTGGTAATTCAGCAAGGGACTGGATAACAGCATTGCTGGTTCTAAGGACAATTCCAAAAACTTTGTGAGTGCACAAGTGGTGGTTTATAGACTTGCTATATTCTCCGCAAGACTCTTCGATGGTGAATGTGCACCTGCACAATCGCAACAGATGGCTGCTGGTCATCTCTACAAGGACTACAGTGGGTCTGCACCTCTGGTGGCCCACCAATACCATTATCTCTGCAAGGACTACAGTGGGTCTGCATCTATGATGACCCACCAACGCCATTATTTCTACAAGGACTGCAGTGGGTCTGCACCTCTGGTGGCCCACCAATACCACAATCTCTACCAGGACTCCAGTGGGTCTGCTCTGTGATGACCTACCTACCAATATTCTTCCAAACTTCGAATGACTCTGCTGTGGGTTTGCTCTGTTGTGGCCCATTACCTGTCAGCATGTCAAGAGTCAGCACTGTCTTTCCATTGGAAGGACAACACTACTTCTTCAAGACTGCATGGAAATCCACTACTTCCGTGTGCATTTTCTTTTACTGCTCAGACTTTGAGACAAACACTGCTATTCTCCTGTTATGTACGATTAGGACTGTCTTTAGGGACTGTGAGAAAATTTGAGCTTTTGACCAACGTTGTATCAATAAGTGTGTGCATTTTATATCTTTGTTACTGTAATTTTGAAAAATTTTTGTCAAATCTGTATTGGCCAGTGCCCAACACCATTTGTAAAAATTTTTGTGGGGAGCATGGGGGCTATGTAAGTAGGCTGTTTAGGTTTTTTATTGGTAACGCCACCTCTGTATGACAATCACTGGCTGTGCTGTGGGCAGTCTGTGTCTGCTTTGCATTGTTGTAATACTCGCCATTGTAGTGTTAGGCAGCTGGCTGTGAACAGCGCGTAGCGTTGCGCAGTTGGAGGTGAGCCGCCAGCAGTGGTGGATGTGGGGAGAGAGATGGCGGAGTTTTGTAATTTTTCATGAACTGATATATTTATATATGATGATATCAAGGTAAATACATTGTTTGTTCTCTATTAATATCTTTCATTTGCTAACTATCCCTATCAGTAGTTAGTGCCTTCAGTAGTTTGAATCTTTTATTTAGCTGGCAGTAGTGGCGCTCGCTGTATTGCAGTAGCTTGAGCAGCGAAGATTTTTGTGAGGTAAGTGATTTGTGAAAGGTATAGTTTAATGTTAGTCAGGGCCATTCTTTTGCAGGGATCTTTGATAGTCAGATTGCGTTGCGCTAAAAATATTTTATGTCAGTTTAAGCACAGTCCTGTATAATTGTTCAAAGGGGCCGTTTCATATCAGTCTTGTAGAATTGTTCAAAGGGGACGTTTCAGAGTACAATTCCAAAATCTCGGAAAAGTGGTGCGTCTGCAGATGGTTTTTACAAGTCAAATACTGGCTGATTTGCCATAGGAGACAAAACTTTCGTCTACCAGTGTTATTTCATACGCCGTCCGACTCTCCCCCGGATGTACTCTCTCGGAATTTCAATAGCAGAAAAAATGTTCAAATGTGTGTGAAATCTTATGGGACTTAACTGCTAAGGTCATCAGTCCCTAAGCTTACACACTACTTAACCTAAATTATCCTAAGGACAAACACACACACCCATGCCTGAAGGAGGACTCGAACCTCCGCCGGGACCAGCCGCACAGTCCAAGACTGCAGCGCCCTAGACCGCTCGGCTAATCCCTCGTGGCTATAGCAGACATCTCTGTGATGTGCAATGCCTCTCTTGCAGCGCCTGCCAGTGGAGTTTGTGGTGTATCTCCGCAACGTTGTTGCGTCTACTAAACGATTCCTTGGGGTAATACGCCGCTCCTCGATGGATCTCCGCTACCTCTTCGATCAGTGCAACGTGGTAAGAGTTCCTGACTTATGATCAGTACTCGAGGAAGAGTGAAACAAATGTTTTCTAAGCCTCTTCTACTGCGGATGAATTAAATTTTCCTGAGAAATTTCCTATGAATCTCAGTTTGACATCTTCTTTCTCTACAATTTAGCTCTCTGTAACTTGTTAGCTCTTCGTATTTTACGGTAGTTAGGTGTTTCCAGTGATTTGTTGCCAATAAAAAATAATGAAATCATACAGTAGTGGATTTCTTCGGCTATTTCTAAGCAGTACGTTACGTTTATTTACGTTCAGGGTAAACTGGCAGTCCCTGGACGAGTCATGGATCCTCTGAACGTCCCGCCCCAGTTCACTGCAGTCTTACGGCGTTGCTACCTGCTTACGTGCAACTGCATCATCTGCGAATAGCTTCGCGGGTCTTCTGAGTTTCTCCACTAGATGATTTATATTTATGAAATGAAATTATATGGTTCCAGAGACTTCTGAAGTCTTAGACGTCTATTATGTGTACAGGGTCAACATTAATAAAACCGACAAACTGCAGGGAGGATTTCCCGATTGGAAGTGGAGGATAAATGGTCCTATGAACATATGTCCGGGGCATGCTGTATAACGCACGGCTTTCCGGATTGGGAAGGAGTGCCTAGTCCCTGGCACAAATCCGCCCGGCGGACTTGTGTCGAGGTCCGGTGAGCCGGCCAGTGAGTGGGTGGTTTTTAGGCGATTTTCCATCTGCCCCGGCGATGCGGGCTGTTCCCCTTATTCCGCCTCAGCTACACTATGTCGGCGATTGCTGCGCAAACAAGTTCTCCACGTACGCGTACACCACCATTCCTCTACCACGCAAACATAGGGGTTACACTCGTCTGGTGTGAGACGTTCCTTTGGGGGTCCCACCGGGTGCCGAACCGCACAATAACCCTGGGTTCGGCGTGGGGCGGCGGAGGAGTGAAGTGGACTGCGGTAGTCGTCGTGGGGTTGTGGACCACTGCAACTGCGGCGTGGACGGAGCCGCTCCGTCGTTTCTAGGCCCCCGGTTAACATACAATACAAAGAACACAATATGTCCGGAAAAATACGGCGTGCGTGCAACGACAGTAAATCAACCTGGAATTCAGTACAGAGCTGCATCGCAGCCATGACAGAACATATGTTCAATGTGACCTCCATGGGATGCAATACACACGTTCAAACGTCGCATGATGGATAGCAGCACTCTTTAGCACGTTCTGACTTCTCTCCGAATAGCGTCACAGGCGTCGTGAACATCTGGTACATCTGGATATCAGGAACAGGTTCACCGTACACAATGCTTTTGAGATGGCCCCAGAGGTAAAAATCCAGGGAATTTACGTTCAGTGATCTAGCACGCCACGGTACAGGGCCTCCGCCTTCCATCCGACATTGAAGATGTTGATAAGGTGTCGGCGAACTCTAATTAGGAGCTGGGGTGGGGTTCCGTCATGAGGAACCACATAACCTGTCGTTTTGCTAAAGGCACATTCTCAAGCAGCCCTGGCAGAATATTCCGCAGGAAGCCCAGGTACGGTCCTCCGACGAGGCGTTGTGGAATAATAACGGCTCTAGGTATGTGATCGCCAAACATCCCTGCCCACACACTGATACTGAACCGACCCTGCTGAACGCCTCAAACATTCCCCGAGGATTGTCTGTAGCCCACAGATGACGACTGCGCACATCGATGATGCAACATAAAAGGTTCAAAATGGCTCTGAGCACTATGGGACTTAATTTCTGAGGTCATCAGTCCCCTATAACTTAGAACTACTTAAACCTAACTAACCTAAGGACAGCACACACATCCATGCCCGCGGCAGGATTCGAACCTGCCACCGTAGCAGTCGCGCGGTTCCAGGCTGTAGCGCCTAGAACCGCTCGGCCACTCCGTCCGGCCAATATACAAGGAATACACGGCATGTGATCAGATGAACTCTCATCCGTCAGCGTCGTTTACCGTGGCAACGATGCGTTTCAAGACATATATTCATATGACTTTTTTCCCCTATTTCAAGTCAGGAATCCGTCCCTGCCATTTGTCGGTTTTGTTAATGTTCACTCAGTATATGCAGCATCTGGTTAGCGCATCTGCCTAGAAAGCAGCAGACCCGAGTCCGAATCCCAGCCTCGGCACAAATTTTCATTCGTCGCTTCCGTCTGCATAAGTACATCATTTATATTTATTGTAAATACTAATGGTCCTATTCTCTACTTTGGCGTGCTCTCTAAATTACTTTTACACCCGTCGATTTTGTTCTGTTAAGAAAGACGCACTGAGTCTTATCTCCGAGTAAGTCCGGAATGCAATCAGATATCAGGTCGATACACGCCAAGATCGTATTTTGTTCATGAAGTGACAGTGCAAAAATGTATCAAACGGCTGTGTGAAAGATACCTGACGATGCTGCTATAGTGACGTCATTTTCTTTGCTTCCGAGGACACAGCATTGGTCACGACCAGCAGCTGGCCGGCGCTGCTGGGAGTAGATTGGCCGCAGCTCAGTCGCACGCTGGAGGTTATGGAGCATACTGCTGTTTACCTCTGGAATCTTTGTGGTATCATAACCCAGGCCACTATTATATTTACGAAATATTATTATCGTCTTCACCCAGAAAATAATCTTTGAACCTCTGTGGCGAGAGAGACAGTTTAACTTATCACTGCTTCAATTTCGATCTTCTAATCTTTTATCTTGATCAGCAGATATTTTGGCCTCCGTCTTCCCTCTTTGCAGCGTGGGCATTCGAGTGACACGCGATTAGCCATTGCTCTCTATGGGTCTCATTGTATTACAGTGACACAACTATTAACTTTCTGCTTGGTCGGGACCAAGGCACTTATATAAAAAGATATCGTATAGAGCACCAAAGTAATTAAGAAAACAGGTTAAACGAACATTTCGTGTTGCCTCGTTTTGTAGCTTTATTCAATAATGAATACACTCAACATTACTGGCAGTGTCAATGCTCTATCCTGTTAATGTTGAATTTAACATACACTACTGGCCATTAAAATAGCTACATCAAGAAGAAATGCAGATGACAAACGGGTTCCGGCCGCTGGTGGCCGAGCGGTTCTAGGCGCTTCAGTCTGGAACCGCGCTACCGGGCATGGACGTGTGTGATGTCTTTAGGTTATTTAGGTTTAAGTAGTTCTAAGATCTAGGGGACTGATGACCTGAGATGTTACGTCCCATAGTGCTCAGAGCCATTTTAACCATTAAACGGGTATTCATTGCACAAATATATTATACTACAACCGACAGGTGATTACATTTTCACGCAATTTGGGTGCATAGATCCTGAGAAATCAGTACCTTGAACAACCACCTCTCGCCGTAATAACGACCTTGATACGCCTGGGCATTGAGTCAAACAGAGCTTGGATGGCGTGTAGAGGTACAGCTGCCCATGCAGCTTCAACACGACACCACAGTTCATCAAGAGTAGTGACTGACGTATTGTGACGAGCCAGTTGCTCGGCCACCATTGACCAGACATTTTCAATTGGTGAGAGATCTGGAGAATGTGCTGGCCAGGACAGCAGTCGAACATATTCTCTATCCAGAAAGGGCCGTATCGGACCTGCAACATGCGGTAGTGCATTATCCTGCTGAAATGTAGGGTTTCGCAGGGATCAAATGAAGGGTAGAGCCACGGGTCATAACAAAAATGGTTCAAATGGCTCTGAGCACTATGGGACTCAACTGCTGAGGTCATTAGTCCCCTAGAACTTAGAACTAGTTAAACCAAACTAACCTAAGGACATCACAAACATCCATGCCCGAGGCAGGATTCGAACCTGCGACCGTAGCGGTCTTGCGGTTCCAGACTGCAGCGCCTTTAACCGCACGGCCTCTTCGGCCGGCACGGGGGACGTAACACATCTGAAATGTAACGTCCACTGTTCAGAGTGCCGTCAATGCGAACAAGAGGTGACCGAGACGTTGTTTTTTTTTTTTTAAAGAGAGATGGGGCCCCTCCACGCCCGCACCAACGTGGTGACCAAACCAAAAGTTCTACTGTCACCTCCATAAACATGTTAGTTATCTAGTAAGTGGATCACAGGATGCTGAGCTGTGATGTTGTCCGTGCGTCTGGGTAAGGCTACGCATTAACACGGTCCGTCAGGTGATAGATAGTGGACGAAACGCGAGTGATAGTAGCGATTTGAAGAGCAGAGGGAAGAAAGGGCCACGGCTCGTGCCGTGGGGAAAAAACCTCTGCGACAGTGGGATGGGTAGTAAGAGCAGTAGTGGCTTACTAGCTGCGATAGTTCATGCAAGGTTGGATTTGTTAGTATGGGTATCATGCATCATTACTGTGGCAAGCGATGGCGATGTATCCCAGTTGCTGCAGCCGCTACATTCCTGGAACAATCAAGATCGTTATACAGTAGTGGAAGATCGGCCATAGATCATCTCACTGTGTGGGGGATGTGTGGAGCTTGTTTGCATGCAGTGTACGGTACGGCTTCCCTGTGTGGTACCAGTTATTCGGCAGTGTATTTCAGCTGGATATCCAGTAGTGGCGTCTGATTAACAGGGGCTCTCCTGTGCCGTTATGTTTGCGTATGCTTGGCCATAGATGATATGTCCTTACAAGTATGTCTTTTGGTCTTTTATGTTTCCATCTGTGGTTGTGGTCGTAGTTTCCCAGATTCAGAATAAACGGGTTCTGCGAATGTCTGGAGTTTCTGTATAGTCTTGTGGTGAGTTTGTGGATTACCTCCGTGAGAGTCTCAAGTCGGTATTCCCGGTGAAGGTCCGCGATGCGTGTGTATCGTGGAACATTGCTTATGATTTTGAGTACTTTGTTTTGTATGGGCTGCAGACGGCGCAGGCGTGTAGGTGCAGCGTATCCCCAGACAGGAGCTGCGTACGTCATCATGGGTCGGATAAGTGTCATGTACATGGACCTCGACACCCTTCTGTTCAGTGTGCTACGCCTGTTGAGCATAGGATAGAGCTGTTTGAACCTCGCGCTAGCTCGGTTGGTCATGTGTTATATGTGGTCCCCCCAGAGTAATTTCCGGTCCAGCCAGACACCGAGGTATTTGACTTTCTCGCGGAAACATATTGGACGTGCATGTAGAGTTATTGGTCTGCAGTAGCGGTGTTTGCGCAGTTGCTTCGGTCTTCTAGTGAACAGAACGGCTTCGCATTTGTCGACGTTTATTCTAACACGCCATTTCTCCATCCAAGGCTCGGCCACTCTGAGTGCAGTCTGTAGGCGTGACGTGATGTTTGATGGTTTCCAATCTTGCGCAAGGTTGGTTGTGTCATCCGCACAGATTGCCATCATTGTGTTGTGTGTGGTTGGGGGTCGTTTATGTAGAGGTTAAACAGTAGGGTCCCTAGGATGCTTCCCTGGGGTACTCCCGCGTGTATACCGTGTCGTGTTGATTGTTTTCCCTCCACGTCAGTGTTGAAACTCCTGTCTGTGAGGTATGAGTGTATTAGACGCAGCAGCCCGTCAGGGAATCCCGCGTCGCTGAGTTTGCGGATGAGGTCGTTGTGCCATAGACGGTCGAAAGCCTTTTCGATGTCCAGGAACACTGCCCCTGTAGCTTTGTTTATGTTGAAGCCATATGTTATATGTTCAACGACCCGTAGGAGTTGTTGTGTTAAGGAGTGGTGATTCCTGAAGCCGAATTGCTCCGGTCTCAGGAGGTCATTTGTTATGCAGCGTCTAGTGATGCGTTTGAGAATCACCTTCTCAACAATCTTACTGAGCGAGCTCAGAAGGCTGATGGGTCGGTAATTTTATGGGAGGCTGTGGTCTTTCCCCGGCTTCCTGAACATCAGGACCTTGGCCGTCTTCCAAAAGGCGGGGAAGTGTTGGTGTTTTAGTATGGCATTCGTCATGTGTGTTAAGTACTCAGTTGCTTTATCCGTGAACTCCTGGAGGACACGATTTTGAATGCCATCATGACCAGGGGCTTTCCTAGCAGCGGAATGCATTATAGCCCAGGAGACTTCGGCTGTGCTAGCATGTCGAATGTCGTCGCGCGATGGTTGGGCTAGAATGCGTGTAACCTCCTGGTCAGTAGCAAGTGTGAACACTGGATCTGATGGTACCAGGTTCGGTGTGAATGACGCTGCGAGTGTTCGGGCCATTAGTTCTGCTTTCTCTTCCGCTGAGTATGCAGGTCCGTCAGGCCCTTGAAGCGTTGGGGTGTACATTTTCTCCCTGGTGAAGTGTCGTGCTAGTTGCCACACGCCAGGTCGTGCGGTGTCCAGCCCTTCGAGTTTTTGGTTCCACTGTTGTGTTCTATGTGTTTGCATTTTATCGTGTATGATGCTCTGTAGCCTGTTAACGTGCCGTTTGAAGTACGGACGCCTGGTGCGTTGCCATTGTCTCCTGAGGCGATTCTTCATTGAGATTAGGCCCAGGATTTCCTGGGACAGGGCCGCACTGCGTTGTTGTGAGGTGCGATCAGGTATGGTGCCTGCCATTGCGTCCTGGACGGCGTTACTGAGGGTTTCTACTGCCTCGTCAATTTGTGCTGTTTCATTAATTTCGTGTATAGGTGGGATGTGGCTATCGAGCGTTTGCTTCAACAATGTCCAATTCGCAAGCCCGTAGTCCATCATCTTGCGTTGTGTAACCAATGGCGCCCCATACCATCACGCCGGATGATACTCCAGTATGGCGATGACAAATACACGTTTCCAATGTGCGTTCACCGCGATGTCGCCAAACACGAATGCAACCATCATGATGCTGTAAACAGAACCTGGATTCATAAAAAAAATGACCTTTTGCCATTCGTGCACCCAGGTTCGTCGCTGAGTTCACCATCGCAAGCGCTCCTGTCTGTGATGCAGCGTCAATGGTAACCGCAGCCATGGTCTCCGATAGTCCATGCTGCTGCAAACGTCGTCGAACTGTTCGTACGCATGGTTGTTGTCTTGCAAACGTCCCCATCTATTGACTCACGGATCGAGACGTGGCTGCATGATCCGTTAGAGCCACGCGGATAAGATGCCTGTCATCTCGACTGCTAGTGATACGAGGCCGTTTGGATCCAGCACGGCGTTCCGTATTACCCTCCTGAACCCACCGATTCCATATTCTGCTAACAGTCATTGGATCTCGACCAACGCGAGCAGCAATGTCGCGATACGATAAACTGCAATCGCGATAGGCTACAATCCGACATTTACCAAAGTCGGAAACGTGATGGTACGCATTTCACCTCCTTACACGAGGCATCACAACAACGTTTCACCAGGCAACGCCGGTCAACTGCTGATTGTGTATGAGAAATCGGTTGGAAACTTTCCTCATGTCAGCACGTAGTAGGTGTCGCCACCGGCGCCAGCCTTGTGCGAATGCTCTGAGAAGCTAATCATTTGCATATCACAGCATCTTCTTCCTGTCGGTTAAATTTCCCGTCTGTAGTGCGTCATCTTCGTGGTGTAACAATTATAATGGCCAGTAGTGTATTTCTATTCCATTTTGTCAGGAACTATGCAAGATAAAACAGAACTATGTCACGTTGTAGAGTCATATCTTATACATTCACTGATTTGCTGTCTACCTTTATTAGCAATCAAGATATGAATATTTTAATTAAGCTTTCAAAAAATTATGTAATTTTTTAGGAAATATCTGTTATTATTGAACTACCAGTGATATTTCTACCATTGTACATTCACATAAACATATCACCGCTGTCAACAAGAGCTAATAACTTCGGAGGTTTAGCTTAAGTAGTTTCTGAAATAATGGGAAACATTTGCAGAAAAGGTAGTTTTCAGAAATCGCACTTTAAAGTTAAAGTAAAGAAAACTCAGCATTAAATGAAGAGATAACCCAAAATTATCCAGCTTTGTAACCTTTATCTTCTTGAGAATCAAACAGATGCAGTCTCTCTCTCCGTCTGAGGCATCTTGCTGTTTCTGTCGTATTTTTTCTCATAGTTTCTGCCTTGAAGACTCGCTGTCTATCCAGTTCATCTAGGAATTGAAACGCCCTGCTTAACCTGCAGAACAGGACAGATAAAATGAATTGTGGGAAGTGGCCAAAATAAGGGGCTGTTAGTTACACTCGAACATACAACTTTATTATTTGATCAAACATTACAAGAGCCCAAAAAATTTTTTCAAACACACAACTTTAATCTTTGGGGCTTAATTACCGGCTGAAAGGCACTTTAATTTAAAAACGGCTGAAAGCCAATAACTTAAAACGCAAGCATAATCAGAAATTTAAAAGGCAAGCCTTATCTTAAAACAGTTCTTTAGTTAAGCTGAAGTAAACATGTTAAATTCAAATCGGCTGAAGGACGAACACTTAAAACTCCAAAATATTTTTTTTAAAAATACCAAAGTCCTTACGTGAAACAGTTCTTTAATTTAGGCTGAAGGCCTTAAGAACAAACAACTGAAACTCAAACCGGCTGAAGACCGAAGACTTAAAAATTTAATAGGTTGAAGTAAACAAGTTAAATTCAAATCGGCTGAAGGCCGAAGACTTAAAAATTCAAAAAAGTTTTAAAATTCCAAAGGGTTCAAATGGTTCAAATGGCTCTGAGCACTATGGGACTTAACTTCTGAGGTCATCATTCCCCTAGAACGTAGAACTACTTAAACCTAACTAACCTAAGGACATCACACACATCCATGCCCGAGGAAGGATTCGAACCTGCGACCGCAGCGGTCGCGTGGTTCCAGACTGTAGCGCCTAGAACCGCTCGGCCACCGCTTTCCAAAGGGCTTACGTGAAACAGTATTTTAAATTAGGGTGAAGGCCTTAAGAGTTAAACAACTCTAATTTACAACACCAAACCGGTAAGAGGGCATACAAGTACCAACAACAAGAACAAATTTTTTAAAAAAAAGGCTGTCCACACAAGGGCACCCAGATGTTCGACGGTCGGCCTGTAATTCAAACACTAACGCTCGCTTAGGTGAGACAGGCAGTCGGGCCAACCATTCACGATCCGACGACAACCCAATCGACCGACAGTCAGCGGACCCACCGACAAGATAACTTCCACTTCACCCGACGAATCCTGCCTCGGGCATGGATGTGTGTGATGTCCTTAGGTTTAAGTAGTTCCAAGTTCTAGGGGACTGATGACCTTAGATGTTAAGTCCCATAGTGCTCAGAGCCATTTTGAACCACCCATCCAAGGCACAGCAGGAAGTTGAACGGAGCAACGTAGAAGATAGTGGCGCCCACAACCAATCATACACGGAGCTGTCAAACAACACACTGGACAGCAACAACACGATGAGGAACCCACACTGCGTGAAGTTTACGTCAACGGTCAGGGCAGGTAACCGCTGGTGCACTTCATTTCAAACAACCAAATACAGTGAAACTCCACCCGAGGGTGGCTAGAATTTTGCAACTTGAAAACCACGTTGCTGCTCGCGGGAATATCCCAGCAGCCGACAACGAACTCCAAACGACACAATGTGAACAGTCTTGACTTGCTGGTAGGTGAAATCAAAACTCAACTTTCGTGTCCAGGGTCGGTGAGCCACGGACGCCGTAGCAATGGGAACAGCACCACACACTCCGACACCGCATAGAGACCGCCAGCGGGCCCCGGCCAAAATACGCCCCGCCGAGAATTCCTCGCTGCTCCACGCCAATCGACCGACTTCTCACAGCCAGGACGCCGACAACATTTAAAATAACTTGTCAGTCAAAATCACAAAAACTACATACAGTTTCACGAACACTTCCACGACGAACAATACAATGCTAACGGCAGTGACTGTACAATAACAGGAACGAATCACGCGTCACCACACACAGCCAACCCATAAGCGATCGCCGGCCAAATACACGTCGTCCGGCAAGACGACCGACCGACGACCAACCAAAGTCGTCCCCATTCTAAAGATGTGTGTCGGCAACCGTCGGGCGAGTCATGGCGGTCCGGACCTCACGGCTGCCGCGCCCAGCCTGAACTTGTGACGCGTGCCAACATTGCCAGGTCCGAACTAACTGCTGGCACGTTCCAACCTACTTGACGACATACCACGACCGGGAAGTAACAGCAGTGCAGCAAAGATAATACGGCAAGGCTTATATCGATAAGCGCTGCTGCTGCCGCTCACGGGCAGGCAAAGCAGGATCTCAGTGACACCAGTAACTGAAATTAACGTGACAAGGAGACAGTAGGCTAAAAACGGGATGTTAAGTAATAGATGGCACGAACACGAGCCAAGCACCCCTCAGGAATGCTCCTTTATTATGGCCAGACTTAATTCCAAATTCCTTCAGAACCTTTATTCTGCCTGCAATTCCATCTTTGAAGGTGATCACAGCATCATTGACCCGAGTGTTTTGTGTTTTCAAGCCCACAAGTACGTCTTTGGCCACCCTGGTCCATACAACGTTGTTGAAGGACCCATTTAAATTCTGAGTTTTTCCTGTGAGACATTTCTTCAGAAGATTGGGAGGTGCTAGATCACTAATAGTGGCTTTATTATTGCTCTATCAGCTTCAGGGATGGGGTTTCTATGGATGTATTCTGTTGCTACTGTCTCAGCTTTGCGGTATTTCGACCAGTTCTGTGGAAACAAGTTGTGTAGTGGGTTCCCATCACTTGACGTCATGTGGAAAAATATTGACCATACTGCTTTTCCATTCCTTCCAGGTTGTTTGTATTCTTGCTAATAGCTTGCCCATAACGTTCATTAGCTAACTGATTCTTTTGTCAGTCAAAAGTCCTCTAATAGCCTTGCCATCTTCAAGCTTTTTGCTAGAAAAGTTCTGTGCAATTTTATGCAGTTGAGTATCCATTCGTTTCTGCACATGAGAGAAACATTCTAAATTTCGTTGTACTAGGTCATCATAGAGCTTGATGTTAATTATTGATTTCAATTAACTGGAATCACCATCACCAATGAATTTAATATAGCGAACCCCACGTTCTTCTTGTTAGCGCTGAAAGATCTTTACAGCTGAAACACTTTCCATTCCTCCATTGGATCCCTCATATGTGTTCTGACGTGTTCATGCAATTGTTTTTTTTCCATTATTGGTGCCCACTTCTGTGCATCCATGGCACTATTTTGGCATTACTTCAACATCAAGCACCTTCCTGGTATCAATACTTATGATAGCTCCATAAGATGTTAACTTCTGTAGATTGTGGCCCTTTTCTGCAGACTTCTTCTGCAATTACGTTTACTGTTTACCCTGAAGCATCGGTGTATCTTGAAACATTAGTAAGGGGGCAAGACAGATTCATAAGAGCACACTAAGTTTTTTCAGGCCTAGGGCCTTTACTAACGCACCTCAGCCCAGAGAAATATCTGACGTTCGTCTCAAGAAACCTATTGTTTTTACGTTTTTCAGTTGTCCACTGTCACAGCTCGAGCAAGATTCTCTCAAACTGTTGTGTACGATTTCAAAAATGGTTCAAATGGCTCTGAGCACTATGGGACTCAACTGCTGTGGTCATAAGTCCCCTAGAACTTAGAACTACTTAAACCTAACTAACCTAAGGACAGCACACAACACCCAGCCATCACGAGGCAGAGAAAATCCCTGACCCAGCCGGGAATCGAACCCGGGAACCCGGGCGTGGGAAGCGAGAACGCTACCGCACGACCACGAAATGCGGGCTGTGTACGATTTCGTACACAACGTTAAGGAGAGGTGGGCAACAGAGTGGTATGGCAACTATCGTCATAGTAAAGCTGGCCAGGAGCAGAAATGACCAGCGAACAAGTTAACACAAAGAACAGAAGATTTACTTAACTTGTATTTCTCTATATGTACAAAGACTCATTACAAATAATGCAGCAAGAAACTGAGTCCAGCTATCAATGTCAACAAGGGTGAGTCTTTCTGTATTAAAGCACGAACTACCGTGTCCTAGCGAAGAAGCTCCATGTGCAAGTGGGCTGTGTCTCTGCCATTGGCCGTCCTGTATTGCAAAGGCAGAGGGTGCTGGCGGTACAGAGCCACTGGAAGCATGGCTCAGTAGACACGCACCATTGGGTCCGTCAGATCCTGCGCACTGCTATCAGCATCTGACCGAATCTGGCAATTCCGTTGCCTGCTTAACGCTCTCTGTGTGGTATCGATATGTAATACCACACAAACTAAGAACTAAACTGTTTCGTTTAATGACATTTTCAGAAATTATTATCTCTGTACCACAGAAATTATAGCATACACTTTGATTAAACATTGATTTTAGCACACTTGAACCTAATATTAAACTGATATCATTAGCACAGGTTTCATTGTACACTTCATTACTTGATGTTGAAGAGCTTTATTTGGTGTTCCTTGCCATAACCTCTTTCTCTAGATGTAAACTTCCCACAGGACATTTTCTACGGAATCTCTTTCCCTTATTTCTTCTCTTCTTAAATATTCCCTTAGGTTGAGTCATTTAAAGATAGAAACACAACTCAATAACCAACAAGTCAAAATATACACAACGAAAGGTGTAATGCGCCTTACAAAACGTGAATGATACCAAGCATTTTACCACAGACAGGAAGTGATGTCAGTGTAACCAACCCATGCATCAGAACGTTTTCAAGATAAATCACCACCTACTAAATCCCACAGTTTCCCAGATATCTTGACATAACTGAACAAGTGCTCATGAAACTTAAAGAAATTACTTGTGCAGTATATTATTTCAAAATAAATTAAAAGTGCTTAGTCATTCAAAACCAACGATATGTACATAAAATTAAAGAGAAAACTCCAAACAACAAATTTCCATAAAAAATAAAAATCGACATCTTATACCCACATCACCTTTTTTATTCCCCTTAACTGTCGTTATCTACGTTGATGATTAACTATCCTTGATAAAAATATTTGTGGCTGTCCGCATATGATGTTACTGTGAGAGAAAGGTAACATTAACAAGAATATTTCTTCTCAAAAACACACACATCAAAAAAGTTTTGCATCATCTCGGTTTCGAGAGTTCCTGAACCTGTACAGAAAACTAGAATAGAGATCAACATAAACATCATTCCGCCATTTTTATTGCTCATGAAAGCCACACATTGCATGTTGTACAACCATACCGCGAGACCTTCAGATGTGGTGGTCCACATTGCTGTGCACACCGGTACCTCTAATACCCAGTAGCACGTCCTCTTTCATTGATGCATGCCTGTATTCGTCGTGGCATACTATCCACAAATTCATCAAGGCACTGTTGGTCCAGACTGTCCCGCTCCTCAATGGTGATTCGCGGTAGATCTCTCAGAGTGGTTGGTGGGTCACGTCGTCCATTAAGAGCCCTTTTCAATTTACCCCAGGCATGTTCGATAGCGTTCATGTCTGGAGAATATGCTGGTCACTCCAGTCGAGCGATGTCGTTATCCTGAAGGAAGTCATTCACAATATGTGGACGATGGGGGCGCGAATTGTCGTCCATGAAGACAAATGTCTCTCCAATACCCTGCCGATGTGGATGTACTATCGGTCGGATGATGACATTCACTTATCGCACAGCCGTTACGGCGCCTTCCATGCCCACCAGCGGCGTACGTCGGCCCCACATATGCCACCCCAAAACAGCAGGGAACCTCCACCTTGCTGTACGCCGCGGACAGTTTACCTACGGCGTTCAGCCTGACCGGGTTGACTCCAAACACATCTCCGACGATTGTGTGGTTGAAGGCATATGCGACAGTCATAAGTGAAGAGAACGTGATGCCAATCCTGAGCGGTCCATTCGGAATTTTGTTGGGCGCATCTGCACCAAGCTGCATGGTGTCGTGGTTGCGAAGATGGACCTCGCCATGGACGTCGGGAGAGAAGTTGCACATCATGCAGCCTATTGCGCACATTTTGAGTAGTAACATGACGTCTAATAGCTGCCCGAAAAGCATTATTAAACATGGTGGCGTTGCTGTCAGGGTTCCTCCGAGCCATAATGCGTAAGTAGCGGTCATACACTGCAGTAGTAGCCCTTGGGCGGACTGAGCGAGGCTTGTCATCGACAGTTCCTGTCTTCTGTATCTCCTCCATGTCCGAACAACATCTCTTTGGTTCACTCCGAGACGCCTGGACACTTCCCTTGTTGAGAGCTCTCCTTGGCACAAAGTAACAACGCGCACGCGATCGAACCGCGGTATTTACCGTCTAGGCGTGGTTGAACTACAGACAACACGATTAGATTAGATTAGTTTTTCGTTCCATAGATCCGTGCTGAGGAGATTCTCGTGGATGTGGAACATGTCATTTTTTTTAAAGCTGAAATAACAATACTAATAGTATGAATGTATATAATACATCATTTGTTCCTATTAAAAAATTCGTCAGTGGAGTAGAAGAAGTTGGCCACTAGTAAGTCTTTCAGGCTCCTTTTAAACTGATCTTTATTTGTAACTAAATTTTTTATGTTTGCTGGCAAATGATTGAAGATGAGTGTTCCTGAGTAGTGGACCCCTTTTTGAGCTAAAGTAAGTGCTTTTAAGTCCTTGTGCAGATCATTTTTGTTCCTGGTATTGTATGTATGAACTGAGCTGTTTGTTGGAAAAAGAGATATATTATTTAGGACAAATTTCATTAAGGATTAAATATACTGAGAGGCAGTAGTTAGTATACCCAGTTCTTTGAAGAGGTTTCTACAGGACGTCCGTGAATTTTCTCCACAAATAATACGTATTACACGCTTTTGGACTCTGAAAACTTTTGTTTGACTTGAAGAGTTACCCCAAAGTATTATATCATTTGACATTATGGAATGAAAGTAGGCAAAGTATGCAAGCTTTTTCATTTTTATGTCGCCTATGTCTGCTAACACACGAATTGCAAATACAGATTTGTTAAGGCGTTTCTGCAATTCTGTGGCGTGCTCCTCCCAACTGAATTTATTATCAAGTTGTAATCCCAGGAATTTAAGACTGTCAACCTCTTCTATCTGCTCTTCTTCATACTTTATGCGTATGCTGGGTGGAAACCTCTTACAGGTTCTGAATTGCATATAGTGAGTCTTTTCGAAGTTTAATGTCAGTGAGCTGGCTTTAAACCATTTATTAATATCCATGAAAATATCATTAGCAGAGCTTTCTAGAACTACACTCGACATACTATTTATTGCAATACTTGTGTCATCAGCAAACAAAACGAACTCTGCTTCTGGCAGTGTAACTGATGAGAGATCATTAATGTACACAAGAAAAAGCAGTGGCCCTAAGATGGATCCTTGTGGGACACCACATGTAATTTCTTCCCATTCTGACGATGACTGATGACTTAATTCACTAATCCCTTGCACCGACTCCCTTTGTTTCCAGTCAGTGAGGTATGACTTGAACCATTTTGCAGCACTGCCCATGACACCATAGAATTCTAATTTATTTAAAAGGATATTGTGGTTTACACAATCGAATTCCTTTGACAAATCACAGAAAATATCTGATGCTTGTAACTTGTTATTTAATGAATTAAGTACATTTTCACTGTAGGTGTAAATAGCCTTCCCGATATCAGAAACCTTCAGAAATCCAAACTGTGTTCTTGATAAAATGTTATTTGTGGTCAGATGGTTGAGAAGCTGCCTGTACATTACTTTTTCTAAAATTTTTGAGAATGCTGGCAAAAGTGAAATCGGTCTGTAGTTTGATGGTATCTCTTTATCCCCTTTCTTGAATAGAGGCTTAACATCTGCATATTTTAGCCAGTCAGGAAATGTCCCAGTTATAATTGACTGGTTACACAAGTAACTTAGAATTGTACTAAACTCACAAGAACATGCCTTAATTAACTTTGTTGATATTTCATCGTAACGACTAGAATACTTTGTTTTTAAAGATTTTATTATGGAAGTTATTTCTTTTGGTGAAGTGAGTGACATATTCATGTACCTGAAGCTATTTGTAAAGGCTAGTTTCAGATATTCGAGGGCATTATTTACTGATCCTGACAATCCAATTCTATCAGTAACAGATATAAAGTACTTGTTAAATAGATTTGCCACACTATGCCCATCGGTTACTAATGTGTCATCTACCCTTAGTGCTATTTGCTCCTGTTCCTTTCGGGTTCTACCAGTCTCCTCTTTCACTATATCCCATATTGTTTTTATTTCGTTCCCTGACATTGCTATCTTCTTCTCGTAGTGCATTTGTTTAGATGTCTGAATTACTTTTTTTAAATATTTTACAGTATTCCTTGTATTTAGCTAAATCATCAGCATTGGAGCTATTCTAGGTCGACATATACATTTTCCTTTTTGTCTTACAGGAAATCTTTATTCCTTGTGTAATCCATGGTTTTATTATAGACGAGCAATGTTCTTGCTTCGTGGTGGAATGACTGGAACTGATCGGCTGTCGGACCCCGTCCGTCTAATAGGCGCTACTCATGCATGATTGTTTACATCTTTGGGCTGGTTTAGTGACATCTCTGGACAGTCAAAGGGACTGTGTCTGTAATGCAAGATCCACAGTCAACGTCTATCTTGAGGAGTTCTAGGAACTGAGGTGATGCAAAACATTTTTTGGTGTGTGTACATTCATTGGTATTAAGGAAAGTGCATTCTTCGGTGTTTCTATTTCATTATGTGTATTTCTTTAGAGAACTCGTTCAAAGCAAAGTTTAACCAATTTAATTAAAATTTAAACAATATTTGTGGATGTAACTTTAACTAATATCTTTGCTTATAAAACATTAAAGTCAAACTTTTTTTTAATCATGGACGCTACTTCGTGAAGTGAAACGAAAGAAGAAAAGATACTGAGCGGTTCGTATGTTGTAATCCCATTCTGCAGACCGAATTTTTATTATTCTTTTGAGAAACAAAAAGTATCCAACTCTTGATGCTCGTAGTAGATCTTTCGTAAGGTGTATTCAGCAACGAATACGCAGTCACAGATCCAACTCAGAACACAGAAACGTATTTAATGAGTACATTGTGGATGAAGGTGCTGTGCCATGACAGTTTGATTACATTCTCTGAATTTGTGTTAGTAAAATATAAGTAAAGGTAAAAGAATTTGTTCCGGTGATGATGTAAACTTGCTGCCACCTAACATCACAGCCCTTTGCTGCCATACTTTCTTTTTCGGATTTTTGTCCGCATGTTCTTCCGACGACATGGAGCTAGTGGCCTAATTCTTAGCGTTACTGACTCTCGATCACGGGACAGCCGGTTTGATTCCCGGCGGGGTCGAGGATTTTCTCCGCTCGCGACTGTGTGTGCGTGTGTGAGTGTGCGCGCACGCGCTCGCGCGCGCGCGCGCGCGCGCGTGTGTGTGTGTTTCCATCATCATCAATGCCCAAGTCGCCGAAGTGGCGTCAAATAAAAAGACTTGTACCAAGCGGTCAAACTCCCGAGAATGGGACTCACTGGCAAATATACCAAACGTACAATTCAGATGAGGTGATGCAGAAAGCAGACCATCCCTAGTTTTTATAATAAACTACCTCACATTTCAGTAATTTTCTTGTGATGAGTGAAGATGGGTAAGTAAGCTAATAATTTATAAATATCTGGATACGTAGTGATGTACAAGTGTATACACTGCTGCTGTAGAGGTACCTAATGAATTCTTCATAAGATGACTATCGATCGTTAACATAGTCAATTAATGCGTCATAATAAAATACTGTCTCACTGAAAGCCTCCCACTTTCTTCGTGCAAAGGCACGACGTCTCCCTGTTTATCGTGCAGCATTTAAATGACGGCGTCATTGAGAGTCTTCAAGCGTCTCAGAAGCTATGAAAGACGCGTGACGCTAAGCGTTTAAAATGCGACGGGCTTGTGACTGTTCTAATGTCTCTCTAGCTCTTAAGACCGCATGACGTTCTGCAGCTAATTGACGGCGGACCAGAGATTACTCCGAGGTTTGTTGGAAGCTTTCACAGCTGGAGCTCTCTTAGAACCATACCCGAAATCAGACTTGCGTTTGCGAATCATTTGGTAAAATGAATAATATTAATAATACGTTTCTTAAGGCTCCCCCTATGTAATAGTTTTGAAAACAGTTCTCGGGCTTACAGTCCTATTTTATTATTGTATTTCGACAAGTTTATCTCGTTGGTGTAGTAGTTCTTTTTAAAAGTCAGAAACCGTGCGTACCAGAGTAGATTGTATTCGCAATGTCAAGGAATAGTCTATAAACAGTGAGAGTCGCAGATCTCTGCGCAAGTGCCGCCTGCATCACACTCACCGATATTTTTTTCTGTGTTAGCCTATGATCTTCTTCAGCATTCTGGAATAAATTCCATCTAATTCGGTTCTGTGGTTTAGTCGTGAGAAGTTAACAGCCAAAGTTACTTTCGCGTTTATAGTTTTATAAGTAGCAATCACAAACTTTCCGTTTGTTGCAGCGTATATGCAACGTAGCGTGACTACGATGCAGGTGTGTAAGCATCGACATATAAGCAAGTTCTTAGTGTGGCATCCGTGTCTTTCCAAGATGCGTACGGTAAATATGACAACGTGAACTGTTTTTGTTGTTGTGGTCTTTAGTCCAGAGACTGGTTTGATGCAGCTCTCCATGCTACTCTATCCTCTGCAAACTTCTTCATCTCCCAGTACCTACTGCAACTTACATCCTTCTGAATCTGCTTAGTGTATTCATCTCTTGGTCTCCCTCTACGATTTTTACCCTCCACGCTGCCCTCCAATACTAATTTGGTGATCCCTCGATGCCTCAGAATATGTCCTACCAAGCCATCCCTTCTTCTAGTCAAGTAGTGCCACACATTTCTTTTCTCCCCAATTCTATTCAATACCTCCTCATTATTTATGTGATCTACCCATCTAATCTTCAGCATTCTTCTGTAGCACCACATTTCGAAAGCTTCTATTCTCTTCTTGTCTAAACTATTTATCGACCAAGCTTCACATCCATACGTGGCTATACTCCAAACAAATACTTTCTGACACTTACTCGATGTTAAGAAATTTCTCTTCTTCAGAAACGCTTTCCTTGCCATTGCCAGTCTACATTTTATATCCTCTCTACTACGACCATCATCGGTTATTTTGCCCCCCCCCCCCCCCAAATAGCAAATCTCATTTACTACTTTAAGCGTCTCATTTCCTAATCTAATTCACTTGATTTAATTCGACTACATTCCATTAGTCTCCTTTTCATTTTGTTGAATATTATACCCAAGAGGACGCCATCATCATTTAACCATACAGTAAAGCTGCATGCCCTCAGGAAAAATTACGGCTGTAGTTTCCCCTTGCTTTCAGCCGTTTTTAGTACCAGCACAGCAAGGCCGTTTTGGTTAATGTTACAAGGCCAGATCAGTCAATCATCCAGACTATTGCCCCTGCAACTACTGAAAAGGCTGCTGCCTCTCTTCGGGAACCACACGTTTGTGTGGCCTCTCAACAGATACCCATGCGTTGTGGCTGCACCTACGGTACTGCTATCAGTTTCGCTCGCAAGCCTCCCCACCAACGGCAAGGTCCAAGGCTCATGGAGTGTGGGTGGGGATTGTGAACTATAGCGACGCTATTACCAAATAACAGAATAACAGCACATTGGACCTGTTTGGACGCATTTGGTAGTAACGTGAACTAAAGCGACGTTATTACCAAATGCGTCCATTACAGGTAAAATGTACTGTAATTCTGTTATTGGCTGCCAAAGGACAAACACCGGCAGACATCCATCGGATAATGATGAATGTGTTTGGGGCTGCATGTTTGTCGAAAATCTCCGTTATCGAATTATACTCCAAGTTCATGATAACGCACGTCCCCATACCGCAAATGTCGCCAACCCGAGTCGGAGACACCCGAGCACCCATCTTTCCCCACGCGATTATCACGCCTTCCGTCCCTTCAAAAGAGGCTTTGAAGGGTCGACGACTCCTGTCGGACAAGGTTTGCAGCAGGCAGTTACGTACTCCTTCACGAAGCAGGTCACGGTGTTTTATCAAACGAGTAACTTGAACCCGGTGCGTCGGTGTGCTGAATGCCTCAGTGCTTACGGCTATTGTGTGTGACTGGCATACCGATTCTGGGCTGTTCGACCTTCGAACTGAAACATTTTGGTTCCCCCCTTATAGTATGAATTTCTCTATATCGACGTCCATGGTGTCAGAAATATCGATTTGCAAACAATCGAATACACTCGTAAAAAAGTCCACGCAGCTGGAACTACGTCGACGCTTGCCAGAGACCGTCAGTCTAGCGTCCACGCGGCCCCATGTAGGTGGTAGCGTGACAAAACGATGTCCGAACGGGTCGGCAAGCCGCATCCGACCAGCCACAAGTCTTGGCGTGGCCTTGGCGGCCGGCCCAAAGCCGTCGGCACACGGACCGTGCATCCGAACGTTGAGCGTCTAACATTCTGCGTGGTATCTGTTTGTTCTAAGTCGTGTCTCCCTACACTTTCGCGCAACGAGGCTCTGAGCGTGTTTTTTAGGGAATTGACTGGGACCTGTTGCTGGTAAGGAGACGCCAGACCACACATGACATGTAGAGTTCAGAAGAGTTCAGTGCGCTCCACTGCACTCCTTGTAAAAGAATCTTAATACTAACTAAATTTAGTGGAGGAGGTTCAAGGCTTTCCTATTTTTAGTTAGCTGGTAAAATAACGTCGAAAAAAGCAGTTAAGTTTACCATTGGAATTTTTATTCTACTCACAAAACATTGTTTATAAATTGCACTATTGATAAAAGGAAATATTTTAATACAGGGTGATAAAAACCAACTGCGTTCAACAAAAATGTGAACGAATATTCCCTGAATGGGTTTCCAAGTTCTATAATGGATCGAAGGATGACCTATGCCATATCACATCTATAATCTTGGTTCAAATTAAGTTTCACAAAAGAGAAAACTATCTAAATGGTCTACAGTGACCCTCAATTATCTTTACTTACTTATTTAACTTGTCATAAATTACAGTGGTTGATGTGGCTTCTCAATAATTATACAACAGAAAAATCATCGCGTTTCATATTTTAACTTCCAGTAGCAAATGTGAATACCACGAAGTTTAATTGACGATCGACACGAGTATTACGTAAAATGGGGATGTAACAGGTGAGACTTCTGCACTTCTGAGTGAAGGCTTATGCGCTCTCATGCGGCATCGCATGTGTTCATTACTTTGTCGGTGGTTAGACAGCGTCAGGGGGCGGCGGGCGGCGCAGTTCCACACACCTCTCCATCTCGGTAGCAGCTCTCTAACTTCTCTTTACTACAATTTACTGAAGTGGGTTTAAGAAAAAGGTATCTGGCTGTGTTTTCAAGTGACCAATCAGGGTCTCAATGTTAACCTTAAGCTCCTCCTACAAAAATTGCGTCAATCCAATGAGAAACGTTATACTTTTCATGGTGGGCCAATGTTTTTAATGTTTTCTACGTAACAGACACGTGTATAGTCTCACGCTAAAACTTGCAGCTGGTGTGGCCCTTTTAGTGTTATCATAAGATCTATACTGTTATTCTGGAGGGCTCTATCTTTTAACATGGGCTGGGGGCTGCTCTTGGCGGTTGGTCGGCGATGTGGGTGTCCTTTATCGTAGGGCTTTCTAGCCTACACAGCTCTGCTCTCGGTTTCTGTTCTCGTTTCTCCCCTCGGAACAGCGTCTGTTTCATGGTGGGAAGGTATGACATGCATTTAGGTGTTCTTGTGTTAGTCTGTAGTATTCCATTTGCCCACTCGTTGATCGTATTACTTTGGTTAATTTAACGTCAGGATTTATTCGGAGCTATGTGACATACTGCCGGATTTGCTATCATGTCAGGGTTTTCATGGAAGGTGTTGGATTTGCCTGACACCTTAGAAGCGTGCCGAGTTTCTGACGTCATAGCGTGGAATAGCACGGTAGGGAGTCTATCAGAATGTGCAGAGTTCTATCTGGCATGTCAGAGCGTTGACCAATGAGATGGCACAACGCCACCTACGTCACACGCACGCCGTCTCCCTTCAGTACAGAGTTGTGAGGCGCCATATTGGCATTCATTTCAAGCCTATATTTACATATGCCTTTTCTGAGCACCAGCAAATTGAGAATCACTGGAAAACCCGTTGTTAACTGTGTGATTCGTTCCAATAAAATAATGAGAAACATCATATTCGTGGCAAAAGAATTATTGTAAGTTGCGTATTATGAGAGTAGGCTATTTGAAGGCAGCGACACACTGGAGATCCACCCAGAATGCATTGTTCTTGGTACAATTTGTTATAATTAAATTTCAATTAGTATCATGTCTACGATTAAGGTTTGCAGCAAGGGATAATATAATATGATTAAATACAAGACGTGTTTTGTTGGTGTAGTGTAATGAGTAGTGTCACTTACCAGTACTGAGTTGTTTGTTGGGCCGGTGGTTCGCGTCTTGACACTTCCAAATTTTTTTCCTAACATTTCCTTTTTTATTAGGTTCTGATACTTATTATTAGTTTTTATTAGTTTAATATAAGTATGTACTATAATATTTGATGTTATGTAAATATAAGTTCACCATTTTTTGAGGGGTGATTTTGTTCGATTGGCTTAATATACAGGACAAAAATGGTTCAAATGGCTCTGAGCACTATGGGACTTAACGTCTGAGGTCATCAGTCTCCTAGAACTTAGAACTAATTACACCTAACTAACCTAAGGACATCACACACATCCATGCCCGAGGCAGGATTCGAACCTGCGACCGTAGCGGTCGCGCGGTTCCAGACTGTAGCGCCTAGAAGCGCTCGGTCACCCCGGCCGGCCCAATCTACAGGGCAGCTTGTGCTACGTGTGTAAAGATATTTTGCTCCTTTTTCTTTTACGTTTCGTAATTCAGATGTTGCAACGATTCTGCTACTGGGTAAGAAGAGTGATCAAGTACGACTGACCTTGGGGTTTTACTAAAATGTGGGAATGATGAAATAATGTTTATCTTATGCGGAGAAGTATTCCAAATTTGTAAGGCACTGTTTGTAATGGAACTTTTATAAGCCTGTGTCCTTATTGATTGGACATGGTACTTTCCTTTTCGTGGACGATGGGTGAAATGTGCGTTTTAATAGAGCTAACATGGGAATTTTACGCGCGCCGGTTGAGTAATCAGTGTGATTTACGAACTAGAAACATCCCTCAACTGTCGCTGGAGTGCGTTGCGATCGCGTATACCACGTTCGGGCCCACGTACCGTATGCACAAGTCGCATCGTTCCTGAGCGTTCAGCAGCACATTGAACTTGGCACGCTCAACGTTAACGTTCGACTGCACGGTCCAAATAAATAGAGATGGGGCCCCTCCACGCCCGCACCCACGTGGTGACCAAACCAAAAGTTCTACTGTCACCTCCGTCAACATGTTAGATATCTAGTAAGTGGATCACAGGATGCTGAGCTGTGATGTTATCCGTGCGTCTGGGTAAGACTACGCATTAACACGGTCCATCAGGTGATAGATAGTGGACGAAACGCGAGTGAGGGTAACGATTTGAAGAGCAGAGGGAAAAAAGTGGCAAGGCTCGTGCCGTGGGAAAAAAACCTCTGCGACAGTGGAATGGGTAGTAAGAGCAATAGTGGCTTACTAGCTGCGATGGTTCATGCAAGGTTGGATTTGTTAGTGTGAGTATCACGCATCATTACCGTGGCAAGCGATGGAGATGTATCCCAGTTACTGCAGCCGCTACATTCCTGGAACAGTCAAGATCGTTATATACGAGGCCTGTTCAGAAAGTAAGCTCCGATTGATTGCCAAATTGAAACCACAGTGAACATCAGAAATGTTTTACTTGTAACAATTAGCTACACCTTTCAGCTACTTCTCTACGTAGTCGCCGTTCTGACTTAGACTTTTGTCATAGCGTTGTACCAACTTTTCAATAGCCTCATCATAGAAGGCAGCCGCCAGTGCTTTCCGCCAATTCTCCACGCTGGCCTACACCTCGTTGTCTGTGTCAAAATGTTGTCTTCAAAGACAGCGGTTCATGTGACCAGAGATGAAACTCAGGGGGAGACAATTGCGGACTGTATTGTGGGTAATCTAACATTTCCGTTTGAAAACGATGGAGGAGCATCTTCATTGCCCCTGCAGAATGCGGCTGAGAATTGTCGTGAAGACGAAACAGCACGACAGTTATGTAATGTTAGCTGCATAGCTTCAGGCGAAATTTCTCACCAGGTCCTTGTACTTGGCGGCAGACACTATTTTCTAGACATCTTTACGCACTCACTGCGAGCTCAGAAATGAGAAGAGCGACGTGATGCTAACTGGGATTATACTAGAGACACTACCCAACACATCTGTGCAAAGCTTTATCGGATTTTCATAGTCGTTTCCATTTCGCGACCGATCGGAGCTTACTTTCTGAACGCCCCTCGTAGCAGTGGGAGATCGCCCATAGATCATCTCACTGTGTGTGGGGTGGGGGGGTGGGGGTGGAGCTTTTCTGCATGCGGTATACAGTACGGCTTCCCTGCGTGGTGCCAGCTATTCGGCAGTGTGTTCCAGCTGGATATCCAGTAATGGCGTCTGATTAACAGGGGCTCACCTGTACCATTGCATTTGCGTGTGCTTCGCCATAGATGTTACGTCCTTACAAGTACGTCTTTTGGTCTTTTATGTTTCCATCTATGGTTGTGGTCGTAGTTCCCCAGATTCAGAATAAACGGGTTCTGCGAATGTCTGGAGTTTCTGTATAGTCTTGTGGTGAGTTTGTGGATTACCTCCGTGAGAGTCTCAAGTCGATATTCCCGGTGAAGGTCCGCGGTGCGTGTGTATCGTGGAGCATTGCGGTCCGTGTGCCGACGGCTTAAGCGGCTAGTGACAGGGGAGAATCCACCGTGTTGCCGTGCAGCCTGGCAGCAGTAATCTGCGAGACGAGTGCGGAGCGGTGGCAAGTGATCGGTAATGAAGCGGGCGCGCTGTTTACTCGGAACGCCAGCGCCGGCCGCGACGGCTCAGGCCGAGGCGGCGGGGGGTTTTTCAGACGGTTGGCGGCCGCTGGGCCGTGAAGATGCGCCGTGCCGGGCCGAGCTGGGGACAATGGCCAGCCGCTTCTTGCACGCTCCGCGCAGCACGGGCGCCGACACGCCCGCTGCCGGAGTAGCCGCTGCACGCACCCCATTGGGGCCACCTGCCTCCCACTCACGGGTATCCACTTGTTTATTAATGGTTTGGCACATGTCAGTTCACCAAATACACTCGTGCTCAAAAATTAAGGATAATGCCGGTACATGGTGAAACAACACTCTGGTGGGCGGTTTGCGGGTTTAAATCACCTCGGGGTATGACCATGCGGTGCATTTGACCTGCGGTCGTCGCACGGTGGCGCTGGCAGCAGTCCACAGAGGTGTGTTGGTACATGTCAGAGTACAGTGCAGCGAGTAAGTCTGAAGATGTTTTCAGACGTGCAAATGGTTAGAGAGCTGGTTGGCCTCGGTAATAAAAAGACTGAGTGGAAGGATCAACAAAACGAACTTGACCGGATGTCATGTGGCGTCCGCAACGACCACACACAACGATAAAAAAAGAAAAGAAAAGAATGGTGACTGTGTGTTGAAAATGGCCCAAATAACACATATTGATGACGTTATGAGGGGTAGAATACTACGGTGACTGGAAGCTGGTCAAACACAGCAGGTCGTAGCACATGCCCTCCGTGTGCCTGATCTCAAGATTATGGCAATGATTCCAGCAGACAGGAAACGTGTCCAGGCGCTACAATACAGGACGTCCACAGTGTACACCACAAGAACACCGATATCTCACCATCAGTGCCCACGGACGGCCACGGAGTACTGCAGATAGCCTTGCTCGGGACGTTACTGCAGTCACTGGAACAGTTGTCTCCAGACACACAGTCTACAGATGACTGAACACACACGGTTTATTCTCTTGGCGAGCTGTTAGGTGCATTCTACTGACCCCTGGTCACAGGAGGGCCCATAAAGCCTGGTGTCAAGAACCTAGTACATGGTCACTGGAACAGTGGTCCTTGGTTGTGTTCACGGACGAGTCTAGGTATAGTCTGAACAGTGATTCTCGCCGGGCTTTCATCTGGCGCGAACCAGGAACCAGATATCAACCCCCGAATGTCCTTGAAAGGGACCTGTATGGTGGTCGTGCTTTGATGGTGTGGGGTGGGATTATGATTGGTGCACGTACACCCCTGCATGTCTTTGACAGCGGAACTGTAACATATCGTCTGGTAAACCTTCCGGGATGTAAGGTCGTGGTCCATGAAACTCTTCAGCTCCTAACGTTTCGTCCAGAGTTGCGCTGGACATCTTCAGAGGCTTGTTTCTCCTCCGGTGAGTCTTGCCGACTGACGGGTCGGACGTCTGAGAGCGACTTATGTATCGTAGAAAGTGGGCGTGACCAGAGTTACACGTGATATGCAGAGATAACCTTTGTCAAAGATAAAACTTAACTATCGATCGTAATCTCGTCACGGATAAAACTGTCTAGCAATTCTGTAGTGCTACTGTCCAAATATCACTAAGTTTCATGGTCTCTTCTTTCCGATTAAAATTATCCCTATGTTTATATATTTCAATTGCTTCTCTACAAAGCCGTGGGTAATAGTTCGTCGTCGTAGATAAAATTTTTGTTTCGGAAAACTTCACTTGATGATTTCCTGGCTGAAAAGCGTGTTCTGCTACAGCCGATTTATCTGTTTTTCCTAATCGGCAAAGACTTCTATGTTCTTTTAACCGTGTATTTACGCTTCTTTTTGTTGTTCCAATATAAACTTTACCACATGTACACGGAATTTTATATACGCCACTGGCTGATAGAGGAGCGCGTTTATCTTTTACAGGCCGAAGAACATGACAAATTTTCTTCGTTGGTCTAGAAACAGGTCTAATATCATGTTTACTTAAAATCTTTCCAATCTGATCCGTTACTTTCTTTATAAATGGGAGAGAAGCCTTAGGCGAATTTTTTGATTACCTTAATAATATAAATCCAAGAATCCAGTTTACCATGGAGAGAGAAAATGATAACAAAATACCGTTTTTGGATGTTTTAGTTATGAGACAGACGGATGGAAGCTTGAAACAACAGATTTTTAGAAAAATAACGCACACAGACAGATACTTACATAAAAACTCTAACCACCATCCAAAACAAAAAAGAGGTGTGATTACAAGTCTCGTTGACAGAGCCAGACGGATTTGCACGCCGGAGTATCTAGACGACGAATTAAAACATCTGAATCACGCTTTTGAGAAAAATGGCTACTCAAAGAAAGAAGTAAGCAGAATTCTGCACCCAAACAACAAAAAGCTTAAGGACAAGTCCGGAAAACGATGGAAGAATACAGTCTCTCTCCCTTTTATAAAGAAAGTAACGGATCAGATTGGAAAGATTTTAAGTAAACATGATATTAGACCTGTTTTTAGACCAACGAAGAAAATTTGTCATGTTCTTCGGTCTGTAAAAGATAAACGCGCTCCTCTATCAGCCAGTGGCGTATATAAAATTCCGTGTACATGTGGTAAAGTTTATATTGGAACAACAAAAAGAAGCGTAAATACACGGTTAAAAGAACACAGAAGTCTTTGCCGATTAGGAAAAACAGATAAATCGGCTGTAGCAGAACACGCTTTTCAGCCAGGAAATCATCAAGTGAAGTTTTCCGAAACAAAAATTTTATCTACGACGACGAACTATTACCCACGGCTTTGTAGAGAAGCAATTGAAATATATAAACATAGGGATAATTTTAATCGGAAAGAAGAGACCATGAAACTTAGTGATATTTGGACAGTAGCACTACAGAATTGCTAGACAGTTTTATCCGTGACGAGATTACGATCGATAGTTAAGTTTTATCTTTGACAAAGGTTATCTCTGCATATCACGTGTAACTCTGGTCACGCCCACTTTCTACGATACATAAGTCGCTCTCAGACGTCCGACCCGTCAGTCGGCAAGACTCACCGGAGGAGAAACACCCCTCTGAAGATGTCCAGCGCAGCTCTGGACGAAACGTTAGGAGCTGAAGAGTTTCATGGACCACGACCTTACATCCCGAAAGGTTTACCAGACGATATGTCATCCGGTCGTGAAAGCCTTCATACTATGAACTGTAACAGCCGGCCGCGGTGGCCGTGCGGTTCTAGGCGCTTCAGTCCGGAACCGTGTGACTGCTACGGTCGCAGGTTCGAATCCTGCCTCGGGCATGGATGTGTGATGTGCTTAGGTTAGTTAGGTTTAAGTAGTTCTAAGTTCTAGGGGACTGATGACCTCATATGTTAAGTCCCATAGTGCTCAGAGCCATCTGAACCATTTCAATTGTAACAGGTCAGGTGTATCGGGACGTCATTTTGCACAGTATGTCCGCCTTTCCAGGGGTGCACTGAGTCCCACCTTCCTTCTGATGGATGATAATGCACGGCCCCACCGAGCCGCCATCGTGGAGGAATACCTTGAAACAGAAGATATAAGGTGAATGGAGTGGCCCGCCTGTTCTCCAGATCTAAACCCCATGGAGCACGTCTGGGATGCTCTCGGTCGACGTGTCGCTGCACGTCTTCAAATCCCTACAACACTTCAGGAGCTCGACAGGCACTGGTGCAAGAACGGGAGGCTGTACCCCAGCAGCTGCTCGACCACCTGATCTACAGTATGCCAACCCGTTGTGCAGCCTGTATACACGTGCATGGTGGTCATATCCCGTATTGATGTCGGGGTACATGCGCAGGAAACAGTGACGATTTGTAGCACATGTGTTTCGGGATGGTTTTCTCAAATTAACACCAATACCGTGAACTTAGAGATCGGTGTCGTGTGTTCCCTCCCTATGTGCCTATGCTATTAGCGCCACTTTTGTGTAATGCCACGTTGTGTGGCACCACATTCTGCAATTATCCTTAACTTATGAGCGTGAGTATAGTAACGTGCCGTCCCACAGTCGAGCGTCACTATAGAGACCTGCACTTCAATCAGATAAAACATTCATCTACATCTACATAGATACCTTGAAAATCATACTTAGGTGCCCGGCAGACGGTTTATCGAACTACCTTTACAATAATCCCCTATTATTCCACTCTTGAACAGCATGCAGGAAAGAACGAACACCTTTATTTTTCCGTACGAGCTCTGATTTCCCCTATTGTATTATGATGATCTTTTCTCCCTACGGAGGTCGGCGGCAATAAAATATTTTCGCATTTGAGCAGAAAGTTGTTGATTGGAATTTCGTGAGAATATTCTGCCTTTGTTTTAATGGTGTCCATCCCAAATCCTGTATTATGTCCGTGAAAATGGTTCAAATGGCTCTGAGTAATATGGGACTTAACATCTGAGGTCATCAGTCCCCTAGAACTTAGAACTAATTAAACCTAACTAACCTAAGGACATCAGAGACATCTATACCCGAGGCAGGATTCGAACCTGCGACCGTAGTAGTCGCGCGGTTCCGGACTGAAGCGCCTAGAACCGCTCGGCCACCATGTCCGTGACGCTCTCTCCCTATTTCGTGATAATACAAAACGTGCTGCTCTTATTTGGACTTCCTCGATGTAATCAGTTAGTCCTCTTTAGTAAGCATCCCAGATCTCGCAGCTGTACTCCAAAGGCTGTTTCTTTAGTAAATGTGTTGCGCCTTCTAGGTGTTCTGCCAATAAAACGCAGTCTTTGGTTCGCCTTCCCCACAACATTTTCTATGTGTTCTTTACAATTTAAGTTTTTCTTAACTGTAATTCGAAGGTATTTAGTTGAATCCACGGTCTGTAGATACGACTGATTTATGGTGTAACCGAAGTTCGACGGATGCATTTTAGCACTTACGTGGACGGCCTCACGGGTTGAGTGACAATTTTCGCATCATACAGATATTTTATTTAATCTTTTTTGCAGTTGTTTAGACCTTCTGATGACTTTACTAGACTACAGACAACAGTATCATCTGCAAACAACCTAAGACCGCTGTTCAGATTGTCTCGTAAGTCGTTTACTTAGACAAGGAACAACAGAGGGCCATAACACTACCTTGGAGAACGCCAGAAATCATTTCTGTTTTACTAGACGACTTTCCGCCAATTACTACGAACTGTGACCTCTCTGAAAGGAAATCACTAATCCAGTCACGTAACTTAGACTATATTCCATAAGCACTATCGTCTGCTTCAATTTGAAATTCCTTGTCAATTGCACTTCGTGTGAGTAAAGGGCTAGTTGTGTTTCACAAGAACGATGTTTTCTAAATCCGTGTTGACTGTCAGTCAATAGACCATTCCCCTAGAGGTCATTCATAGTGTTCAGCCACAATATACACTCCTGGAAATGGAAAAAAGAACACATTGACACCGGTGTGTCAGACCCACCATACTTGCTCCGGACACTGCGAGAGGGCTGTACAAGCAATGATCACACGCACGGCACAGCGGACACACCAGGAACCGCGGTGTTGGCCGTCGAATGGCGCTAGCTGCGCAGCATTTGTGCACCGCCGCCGTCAGTGTCAGCCAGTTTGCCGTGGCATACGGAGCTCCATCGCAGTCTTTAACACTGGTAGCATGTCGCGACAGCGTGGACGTGAACCGTATGTGCAGTTGACGGACTTTGAGCGAGGGCGTATAGTGGGCATGCGGGAGGCCGGGTGGACGTACCGCCGAATTGCTCAACACGTGGAGGGTGAGGTCTCCACAGTACATCGATGTTGTCGCCAGTGGTCGGCGGAAGGTGCACGTGCCCGTCGACCTGGGACCGGACCGCAGCGACGCACGGATGCACGCCAAGACCGTAGGATCCTACGCAGTGCCGTAGGGGACCGCACCGCCACTTCCCAGCAAATTAGGGACACTGTTGCTCCTGGGGTATCGGCGAGGACCATTCGCAACCGTCTCCATGAAGCTGGGCTACGGTCCCGCACACCGTTAGGCCGTCTTCCGCTCACGCCCCAACATCGTGCAGCCCGTCTCCAGTGGTGTCGCGACAGGCGTGAATGGAGGGACGAATGGAGACGTGTCGTCTTCAGCGATGAGAGTCGCTTCTGCCTTGGTGCCAATGATGGTCGTATGCGTGTTTGGCGCCGTGCAGGTGAGCGCCACAATCAGGACTGCATACGACCGAGGCACACAGGGCCAACACCCGGCATCATGGTGTGGGGAGCGATCTCCTACACTGGCCGTACACCACTGGTGATCGTCGAGGGGACACTGAATAGTGCACGGTACATCCAAACCGTCATCGAACCCATCGTTCTACCATTCCTAGACCGGCAAGGGAACTTGCTGTTCCAACAGGACAATGCACGTCCGCATGTATCCCGTGCCACCCAACGTGCTCTAGAAGGTGTAAGTCAACTACCCTGGCCAGCAAGATCTCCGGATCTGTCCCCCATTGAGCATGTTTGGGACTGGGTGAAGCGTCGTCTCACGCGGTCTGCACGTCCAGCACGAACGCTGGTCCAACTGAGGCGCCAGGTGGAAATGGCATGGCAAGCCGTTCCACAGGACTACATCCAGCATCTCTACGATCGTCTCCATGGGAGAATAGCAGCCTGCATTGCTGCGAAAGGTGGATATTCACTGTACTAGTGCCGACATTGTGCATGCTCTGTTGCCTGTGTCTATGTGCCTGTGGTTCTGTCAGTGTGATCATGTGATGTATCTGACCCCAGGAATGTGTCAATAAAGTTTCCCCTTCCTGGGACAATGAATTCACGGTGTTCTTATTTCAATTTCCAGGAGTGTATATTCCAAAATCCTACTGCATACCGACGTTAATCATATGGGCCTGTAATTTAGTGTTTTACTCCTACTACCTGCTTCAGGGTGGTTACCTAAAACTTGCAACGCAGATATTGAAGAAATGGAAAGTACCAATGATGGGCGGTTTTTAAAGAATGGATTGGTAGTCAGGGGCTCGTACCGTTAACCAATAAACAGATTGTAGTAACACTTATAAAGTGCATTTTTTTGCCCAAAGCTGTACCATGGCCGGCCCGTTATCCGGATTTAACGCCTGAGGAATTTTTTCTCTAGGGAAAGTTGAAAGACGTTGTCTACAAGGACATACCAACTGCATCCAATGATATGCAACGACGTATTATTGCAGCCTGTTCGGACATCTCCGCTGAAATGCTAGCATGGATGCAGCAGTCGTTCCAAATGAATTGTCTCGCTGCTGGTCAGAATTCATATAACTAGTGTCATAAACCACTCGCACTAAAATCTTGCAACAAACACCACTGACACTCTAATTTACCACCCTTTTAGTTTGTTGTTATTAGTAGGGATTGTTCCATCCAAAGAAATGTAAGGTTGCACAAAAAATACATTTCCTAAGTATTCTTACAATCTGGTTATCTATACTACTGGCCATTAAAATAACTACACTACGAAGATGACGTGCTACAGAAGCGAAATTTGATCGACAGGATGAAGATGCTGTGATATGTAAAAGATTAGCTTTTCAGAGCATTCATACAAGGTTGGCGCCGGAGGCGACACCTAGAACGCGCTGACATAAGGAAAGTGTCCAACCGATTTCTCATACACAAACAGCAGTTGAGCGGCGTTGCCTGGTGAAACGTTGTTGTGATGCCTCGTGTAAGGAGGAGAAATGCGTACCATCACGTTTCCGTCTTTGATAAAGGTCGAATTGTAGCCTATCGCGATGGAGGTTTATCGTATCGCGACATTGCTGCTCGCGTTGGTCGAGATCCAATGATTGTTAGCAGAATATGGAATCGGTGGGTTCAGGAGGGTAATACGGAACGCCGTACTGGATCCCAACGGCCTCGTGTCACTGGCAGTCGCGATGACAGGCATCTTATCCGCGTGGCTATAACGGATCGTGCAGCCACGTCTCGATCCCTGAATCAACAGATGGGGACGTTTCCAAGACAACAACTATCTGGACAAACAGTTCGACAACGTTCGCAGCAGCATGGACTATCAGCCCGGAGACCATGGCTGCGGTTACCCTCGACGCTGCATCACAGACAGGAGTGCCAGCGATGGTGTACTCAACGAAGGTCCTGGGTGCACGAATGGCAAAACGTCATTTTTTCGGATGAATCCAGGTTCTGTTTACAGCATCATGATAGTCGCATCCGTGTTTGACGACATCGCGGTGAACGCACATTGGAAGCGTGAATTCGTCATCGCCATACTGGCGTATCACCCGACGTGATGGTAATGGGTGCCATTGGTTACACGTCTCGGTCACCTCTTGTTCGTATTGACGGCACTTTGAACAGTGGACGTTACAGTTCAGATGTGTTACGACCCGTGGCTCTACCCTTCATTCGATCCCTTAGAAACCCTGCATTTCAGGAGTATAATGCCCGACCGCATGTTGCAGGTCCTGTAGGGGCCTTTCTGGATACAGAAAATGTTCGACTGCTGCCCTGGCCAGCACATTCTCCAGATCTCTCACCAGTTGAAAACGTCTGGTCAATGGTGGGTGAGCAACTGGCTCGTCACAATTCGCCAGTCACTCTTGTTGATGAACTGTGGTATCGTGTTGAAGCTGCATGGGCAGCTGTACCTGTACACGCCATCCAAGCTCAATTCTCAGGCGTATCAAGGCCGTTATTACGGCCAGAGGTGGTTGTTCTGGGTACTGATTTCTCAGGATCTATGCACCCAAACTGCGTGAAAATGTAATCACATGTCAGTTCTAGTATAATATATTTGTCCAATGAATACCCGTTTATCATCGGCATTTCTTCTTGGTGTAGCAATTTTTATGGCCAGTAGTGTACTAACAATACGAACCACTGACTACCAATCTATTCTGTGAAAACGGCATATCAATAGTACTTTCCACTTCAGCAATATTTTCGGTGCAAGTTTTAGGTGATTCACCCCGTATATTCGTGCACATCATCGTCATCATGTCTCGTATGGCACACACATGCAGTATATTAGCAGTATATAATGAACGTCATTGCATAAAGAAAAATAAATCGAGAAAATATTAACATCCAGTTTCCTCACCCATCCCACGTTTGTGGCATTGGCATTCATAAAATCATTCCCCGTGCCTTTATAGCGTCTCTGATTGACTGTTTCAGTGAACCACAGACAGAACTCGGAGGCTTCACAATACCCCATTTATAGAGAGAGTCGGAGCACCCACCACATCCAGTGCGGATTCTGTTTTGATTTTTCTGTCAAGTTTGTTACTTACAGTATCCGTTATATTTCTCTAACCATTCCCTTTCTTTGTAATTTGCGATGTGTTGGAAGTTATTGTTCCAGAAATCTCTCTTTTTGGTCTTAGTTGTAGCTAGCTGTTCAGATACTGTAATAGTGGCTGTCTCAAAGAAAGACTATTTCTTCATAAAATAAGTATGTCGTGATGAATGGATAGTTGCTCATTCTCTTGTATATTGTTGTGATCTCTAAGGAAGGTCCCAGTTCTGTGAAGCTGTGATGGATAGAAATTGCTTAGCGGGGAAGCCAGTAGACAGAAGTTGGTCTGATCGTACCAGTAATCATCCGCATCGTCTTGCTAAGCTGCGCGTCGGCTAGGCTGGTATGACAACTGCTGCACCACACTGAAGAATAACACTCAGAGGACAAAAAAATTGAGATGAGCATGCCAGGAGTGCTTACATCAATTATACAGTGTGATACCGTGATGATGTTACAAAGTGTCAGCGATAATGGAGAAGGGTAAATGTATCATTTTTAGCTAAGCGTCCCTGGTCCGGAAACGACAAAATCGAAAGTTATAAGCAAAAATCGTTCTAATACCTCTGATAGTGTGAGAAATTGCAGGGCACTCTCACTTCTGATTCGGTGTTATGCCACTTCGTACTTGTAGGGAATACGATCTTTACTGCGATTTGTCTTCATACATTATGATGAAATGGTGGGCAGGAGTTAATGGTCTTGTTTGCATGCTCTAGGGAAGGAAATACGGTAAGCTTTACCTGTGTTCAAAGGAATAGGGTGCCGACTTAAATGACTGCAGTAAAAGCACGGTGTTGGTGGGCCGACAAAGCGCGGTTTTCTGGGGAACAGTGAGGAGACATTTCCAGACGGCCACGTGCCGCAGTCGCACTGTGCAAAACACATTGAATTGGCGCCAGACGGGAGGCAGACGTCCAGGTATACGGGGCCAGCACTGAGAAGTCGTCGACAACGCATTGTAGGCTGGGAATAAAGCAGAGAATGGACTCTTGTTAGGGAGCAAGCCGCCAAAAGTAATGTAAACGTTCTACGAATTTCTGTGGGACAGGGAAACTGGCGACCAGACGTCCAGACTCTGTTTCAAAACATGTTTGTGAAAGGACGAAGCTTTTTGCGAGTTTATGGCCGTTCTTTGGAAACTTTGAAATGGACGCAACAGGGGAGATAACAAGCTCTTTATGGAGGGCTGTGCTTCCACCCTATATTTTGTTAGCAAGGAAACACGTGGGAAAGAGGCCGCGAAGCTGAATCTTTTTTCCATTTTCTTCCAATTAACTTTAAAGTCTCTGATTGGTCAAATCGGTTTGCAGTGCAAAGGCCATTCTCCGAGCTTAGAATACAGGGCTCCAGCTCGTGATTGGTTTGTGCGAAAGTGGGGGAAGTCAAAAAAGAGAAATGTGCTTTTGGAATGGAGCTGAGGAGGTAGTGCAGAGAAGGGAAGAAGGATCACTCATGTACAAGTATCTTCTACTGGCACTTTGCTAGTAAAGAACTGGAGGTCTCTACCTAAACGGTGAGACTTTAGTCCTTTGCTAGTGTGCGACTTAGAGCCTGTGCAAGTCACCTTCTGAACCGTCAGAGGTACTCCTTGTATCATCACAGTCACAACAATTGACGCGTGCGTGTACTTATTTGTCTAGAGTCGGCCGTCTAAAAATTTGACATATTCTGATGCATAGTCGTGGCACGGAGTCAAATTGGTTTGCCAGACCAGCAAACGGTTCCACCTGCACACTGGAATCCATCGGGGTTTCAGAGGCTCATAGGGAAGTACCTGCGTTGTGAATTATCTGAACGCTAGACCGCGTACTTGCAGTTTTCGGGAAAGTGCATTTAATAACAGATTGCGGCCGTTCATGACTTCAGTCACTAAATGCAGTAGGAGGGTAAAGTATTCACTGCTTTGACGTAGGGCTATAATATATATTTCTCAGCGCCCTGTTCTTTCGAACCATATTTTTCTTTTTCATATGGTAGAATATAGATGCTTGGTGGTGACATAGGTTGGTGCTGTAACCTGGATTGATGTGTATGAAGTCATATAGAGCGATTAGTGTTTATACCGAGCGAGGTGGCGCAGTGGTTAACACACTGGACTCGCATTCGGGAGGACGATGGTTCAATCCCGTCTCCGGCCATCCTGATTTAGGTTTTCCGTGATTTCCCTAAATCGCTTCAGGCAAATGCCGGGATGGTTCCTTTGAAAGGGCACGGCCGATTTCCTTCCCCATCCTTCACTCACCCGAGCTTGCGCTCCGTCTCTAATGACCTCGTTGTCGACGGGACGTTAAACACTAATATCCTTCTCCTCCGATTAGTGTTCTGGTTAGTGTCGTGTGTCGATCCCCAGCAGATCACTTTGTCCACCATAGAGACCATGTTAGTAAGTCGTTTGTTAAATGAAATGTTTGTGTGATGTTTCTTTAATAATTTTGTTGTCTTGTCATGTTTAAGACGAATAAATAGAATGTCAATTAGACTATAACTTCTCCCTGAGTTCTCATTAACAGTTCCTTCCCTTTTTATTTTTGCAGATCTAGACATAAGGAGTAGCTTTTCACTTGGTGTCCGCTGCGTGGATCTTTTACTACATTAACGATAATCATTCTTTCAAGCGGAATACGTGTACCAGTATTATTGTTGCTAACATTGTAGGGTAGGCAACTTCCGGGGTGGTAGGAGGGGCTAAAACAAAAAAAAATCTCTGTTGAATATAGGCTCTAAGATCCATACCTTAGGAGGCATGAGCATTTGTTCACCTTCGATACTGCGAAGCACACCTGTTCTACTGCAAGTTCTTTTGTTTCCATATTTTTGGAGGAGGTGGTATGGACCAAAACAAGAAAAAATTTCCATTAAATATGGGCTCCAAGATGCATAAGAGTTATGGGCACTTGTTTACTAGAAGAGATATGTTTTGCAGTAGTGAAAATGAACAAGTGCTCATATACTGTTAAGGTATGCATTTTAGAACTCATTTTTACTGGCCAGTTTTTTTCTTGTTTCGGTCGATTCCACCACCTCTGAAACCTGCCTATCCTATAATGGTAGCAAGAACAGTAACGGCACATGCAATTCACTGTCAGAGGTATCACAACGTTTTTCTCTTGTAACTTTCGACTCGATAGTTTCCGGACGAGGGTCGTATAACTCAAATTGATTCTCCATCATTCCTGAAAGTGTGTAACATCATCACTGAATCACTCCGCATACGTTTCGAGGTAACGCGACGACACTGGTAGAGCTCCGAGCGGTTTGTAGCGTTGCTGACGCTTCCTCGATCCGACTCAGTGGCAAAAGCTGCAGTTTGTCGACCTCGTGGCTTCGTTTGTATAGGTGCATTGTGTTTAAAGACTTGTAGGTGCGTTGTTTCTAACGACGAAACAGAACGTACTCTTATGAACAGTGGTAGCGAGAGTGAATTTTCTCTTTCCTCATCTCCTCGGGCACGGATGTGAGTGATGTGCTTAGGTTAGTTAGGTTTATGTAGTTCTAAGTTCTAGGGAACTGATGACCTCAGATGTCAAATCCCATAGTGCTCACAGCCATTTGAACCATTTTCTTTCCTCTTCTGAAACCGAGGGCACCGTGCCTTCTGGTTGTCTTCCTTTGACATCTCAGGGGCCAAAAGCGCTTTCTATCGTTGCATACCTTCGTAAAAAAAGTACAGTGGCCAAAATAAATGTTGCATACTGCTTTATTGGCAATACTAGACACAGCAGGAACCAAAACTGATGTTGTCCTGTCGGGTGCAGTCACAAGAAAACAAAAATAAAAAAGATACACATTTCCACTTGATAAACACGAAAAAAAAGCAGAAACAAAATCTGTCATCCTGCACAATACATTATTTATGAACCAACTGGTCCTCCTTACAATTGGAGACACTTTTAAATGCGGTTACATATACTCACCAAACTGTCGAGAAAAGCCTATGGGATATTGTCCCATTCCTCCACAGCGGCCTCTATGATTCCCCATAACGTCTCTTGTGGGACAGGGCTATTGCAAACAGCTCGTTTTAGCATGTTCCATGCATTCTCGATGAAGCTGAGGAGAATATCGAAATCATTTGATCCAACTGAGTCTATGCTCCACTTGGAAGATGTTCACAAGATTATGACGATGTGGGTGAGCATTGCCGAACATCAGCTTGTGTCTTGCTCCTACACGTTCATCAGACGGAGCCACAATGCGTGCAAGAATGTCGTGACGATACTTCACACCAGTCATTCTCACATGTATTGAGACAAGGTGTGTCCTGCGGCCGTACAAGATTCCATGCCAAAACATGACCGATGCCCGTTGATATGGTTTGCGGTCTACGATACAGTTACGATATAAACGTTTCCCTCGTTGCCTCCACACGCCAATATCCGTATTGTTAGGCTGGAAACTGATACGGGTCTCACAAGAAAAGAGCGTTTTATCCCACTGCTGCCTAATCCACAAAGACTGGTTTCGTGCCCATGCGACACGAGCCCCTCTCAGAACCTATATATAGGAGGAGCCTTGAGACGTCTTCTGGAACGTAATCCCTGCTCATGAAGTCTATTTTGTGTCGTCCGTGTTGACTTCCGCACTCCTGTAGCTGTTTGGAACGACCGCCTTCCGCAGAAAGGTGGAAGGAGTATATAGAGGGCGATGAACTTGGGTGCAATATTAGGGAAATTGAAGAGCACATAGATGAAGATGAAATAGGAGATAAGATACTGCGTGAAGAATTTGACAGAGCACTGAAAGACATAAGTCGAAACAAGGCCCCGGGAATAGACACCAATCCAATGGAATTACTGATAGCTTTGGGGTAGCCAGCAATGAAAAAACGCTTCCATTTGGTGAGCAAGATGTACGAGACAGGCGAAATACCTTCAGACTTCAAGGAGAATATAACAATTCCAATCCCAAAGAAAGCAGGTGTTGACGGAGATGAAAATTACCGACCTGTCTGTTTAATAAGTCACGGTTGCAAAATACTAACACGAATCGTTTACAGAAGAATGGAAAAACTGTTAGAAACTGATCTCGGAGAAGATCACTTTGGTTTCCGGAGAAATGGAGGAACACGCGAGGCAATACTGACAGTACGATTCCTCATAGAAAATGGGTAAAGGAAACGAAAACGTACGTTTACAGCATTTATCGACTTAGAGAAAGTTTTTGACGATGTTGACTGGAATACTGTCTTTCAAACTCTAATGGTGGCTGGGGTAAAATAAACGAAGCGAAAGGCTATTTGCAATTTGTACAGAAACCAGATGGCAATTGTAAGAATTCATGCGTACGAAGGGGAAGGCGTGGTTGAGAGGGAGTGAGACAGGGTTGTAGCCTATCCACGATGTTATTCAATCTGTATATTGAGCAAGGAGTAAAGGAAACAAAAGAGAAATTTGGAATAGGTGTTAAAGTCCAGGGAGGAGAAATAAAAACTTTGAGGTTTGCCGATGACATTGTAATTCTGTCAGAGACAGCAAAGGACTTGGAAGAGCAGTTGAACGGAATGGACAGTGTCTTGAAAGGAGGATATAAAGCGAACATCAACAGAAGCAAACCGAGAATAATGGAGCGTAGTCGAATTAAATCGGATGATACTGAGGGAATTAGATTAGGAAATGAGACAGTTAAAGGAGTATATGAGTTCTGATATCTGGGAAGCAAAATAATGATGATGGTCGAGGTAAAGAGGGTATAAAATGTAGACTGGCAATGGTAAGAAAAGCGTTTCTGAAGAAAAGAAGTTTGTGAACATAGAGTATAGATTTCAGTGTCAGGAAGTCGTTTCTGAAGGTATTTGTATGGTGTGTATCTACATATGGAAGTGGAACATGGACGAAAAACAGTCTAGACAAGAAGAGAATAGAAGCTTTTGAAATGTGGTGCTACAGAAGAATAGTGAAGATTAGACGGGTAGATTACGTAACTAATGAGAAGGTACTGAATATAATAGGGGAGAAGAGAAGTTTGTGGTACAACCAGACTAGAAGAACGGATCGGTAGGGTGGACACATTCTGAGACATCAAGGGATCACCAATTTAGTACTAGAGGGAAGCGTGGGGAGTAAAAATCTTAGAAGGAGAGCAAGAGATAAATACAGTAAGCAGATTCAGAAGGATGTAGGCTGCAGTAGGTACTGGGAGGTGAAGAAGCTTGTACAGGATACAGTAGCATGGAGAGCTGCATCAAACCAGTCTCTGGACTGAAGACCACAATAACAACATTTATGAAATATATTTCTGTGTAATATTTACAGTTAGAGGAATTTCAACAATAAAGAATATTCCATATACGCTTTATTAACAGAAATTATTGGCGAGAAATGCAGGCGCTCAAATTCTCAGCATCACATCATACTCTGCTGTGTCGAGCGGCCTGATCGCACGCAAATTTGCGCGCTGTTCTAGCTCGTTGGTCCACCTTTCGTGCGTAATACAGGAGCTTTTGTGCGTGCCATGGAGTCGACAAGTCCTCAGTAGTTTCGGAGGAATGTGGCACCAAATGTCAACGCACAGTTGTTTCAAAATAGGAAATTGTCAAAAATAATGACAATTTGTGAAAGGCTGTGCGAAAGGTAGCAGCTCTCTGCCCTGTGTCTCGCTTTTAGTCACATATACCAGTCATATCACGAGATATTTCTAATAGTTATTATGTTCACTTTGATTATATGAGGTCGAAGAATTTCTTCCTACATCAGTTTTAGTGCAGTACCGACTCTGTTCACATTCAACGCTTGGGCTTTTTGCCGTTCATGATCATTTAAATATTAATGACTTCTGATGTTTACTTTACGTACAGATTTTCAGTGCAATGATGTCTCTCGGTTTGACTTCGCTATATGGTTGACTAGATGCTGCCGATGGCTTTATATCGAGGAATCTTCTTTTCTGATGTTATTCTCGATTGCTGTGCTGTTACTGCAAAGCAGGCACCCGTCGTCCACGGGAAGTGGTTTGTGGACCGTGAGCTGGCGCGCGATTTTTGTGAGTACGACATCAACGTGAGTTCACTGTCACGGTTTCCAAACAACTGTAGCACTATTCTGGCTTTGTGGCACGAATACTTATCCTGCACGTGGACACCAGCGCCATTGGGGAAAACATGAAACACGAAAGTAGCGCCATAACGATCACGTAGTCCGCAGCTGCTATGGTACCTTGGATTACCACCACAGGCCCCATGGAAGCCCAGGTGAATATTTCATATTGAAACACACTGTCCCGACTCGGCGTGCAACCAGGGCGCAGTGCATGTACCGATCAGCCGTTTGCCTGGGTCACGGCGATCCGATGAAGTTCTCCCTGCACCAGCACCGTGCTCTGTCTCAGGTCTTCTATAGATCGCTGCCTATCCTGTTTAGCAGAGCAGGCAAGCCTGCGTCTTTAACGGTTTATGCTGAGGTGTGGATATCCAACAGCTTGCCGACCGCCCGTGATTTCACCGTCCTCGAACCGCTTTCCTTACACGTTCACAATAGTAGTTCGCGATAGGGATGGGCAAATATACGAGAGCTGTTCGCAAAGTAAGTTCCGATCGGTCGCGAAGGGGAAACAACTATGAAAATCCAATGAAGCTTTGCAGAGATGCGTTGGGCAGTGCATAGTATACTCGTCGATCACGTCACGTCCCTCTCTTCAGTTATGAGCGTACGGTGAGCACGTAAAGATGCCTAGAAAATACACTACTGGCCATTAAAATTGCTACACCACGAAGATGACGTGCTGCAGACGCAAAATTTAACAGACAGGAAGAAGATGCTGTGATATGCAAATGATTGCTTTTCACAGCAGTCACACAAGGTTGGCGCCGGTGGTGACACCTACAACGTGCTGACATGAAGGAAGTTTCCAACCGATTTCTCATACACAAACAGCAGTTTGCCGGCGTTGTCTGGTGAAACGTTGTTGTGATGCCTCGTGTAAGGAGGACAAATGCGTACCATCACGTTTCCGACTTTGATAAAAGTCGGATTGTAGCCTATCGCGATGGAGGTTTATCGTATCGCGACATTGCTGCTCGCATTGGTCGACATCCAATGACTGTTAGTAGAATATGGAATCGGTGGATTGAGGAGGGTAATACGGAACGCCGTGCTGGGTCCCAACGGCCTCGTATCACTAACAGTCGAGATGACGGGCATCTTATCCGCTTGGCTGTAACGGATCGTGCAGCCACGTCTCGATCCCTGAGTCAACACATGGGGACGTTTGCAACACAACAACCATCTCCACGAACAGTTCAACGACGTTTGCAGCAACATGGACTATCAGCTCGGACACCATGGCTGAGGTTACTCTTGACGCTGCATCACAGACAGGAGCGCCTGCGATGGTGTACTCAGCGACGAACCTGGGTGCACGAATGGCAAAACGTCATTTTTTCGGATGTATCCAGGTTCTGTTTACAGCACCATGATGGTCGCATCCGTGTTTGGCGACGTCGCGGTGAACGCACATTGGAAACGTGTATTTCTCAACGCCATACTGGAGTATCACCCGGCGTTATGGTATGGGGTGCCATTGGTTACACGTCTCGGTCACCTCTTGTTCGCTTTGACGGCACTTTGAAGAGTGGCTGTTACATTTCAAACGTGTTACGATCCGTGGCTCTACCCTTCATTCGATCCCTGCGAAACCCTACATTTCAGCAGGATAATGCACGACCGCATGTTGCAGGTCCTGAACGGCCTTTCTGGATGCAGAAAATGTTCAACTGCTGCCCTGGCCAGCACATTCTCCAGATCTCTCACCAACTGATAACGTCTGGTCAATGGTGGCCGAGCAACTGGCTCGTCACAACACGCCAGTCACTACTCTTGATGAACTGTGGTATCGTGTTGAAGCTGCATGGGCAGCTGTACCTGTACACGCCATCCAAGCTCTGTTTGACTCAATGCCCAGGCGTATCAAGGCCGTTATTGCGACCAGAGGTGGTTGTTCTGGGTACTGATTTCTCAGGTTGTATGCACCCAAACTGCGTGAAAATGTAATAACATGTCAGTTCTAGTATAATATACTTGTCCAATGAATTCCCGTTTATCATCTGCATTTCTTCGTGGTGTAGCAATTTTAATGGCCAGTAGTGTATATAGTATCTCCCGACTAGAATGAGGGCCTGGTGATGGATTTCGCCTGATGTCATGCAGCCCACATAACATGACTGTCATACGGTTTTTTCTTCATGACAATTCTAGGCCGCACTCTGCAGCAGCATTTTCATTGTTCTTGCAGTGTCTTCGATGGGAACTGTTTGATCACCCACAACAGAATCCGTAATTGGCTCCCACTGAGTTTCATCTCTGCTAGCACGAACTGCATGTTATAAAGACAACGTTTTGGCACAGATAAAGAGCTGTGGACCAGTGTAGAGAATTGGCGAAAAGCACAGGCAGCTGCCTTCTATAACGAGGGTATTGGAATGTTGGTGCAATGCTACAACAAACATCTAAGTCAGAGCGGTTACTGTAGAGAAGTGGCTTGAAGGTGAGCTAACTGTTGCAAATAAAACATTTCTGATTTTCGCAGTGGTTCCCACATCGCGACAGATCCAAAGCTACTTTTCGGATAGCCTTAGTATCAATATTTATAGAGGACATCGGTGTTATCGAGACAAAAATATCAATACTTCAATATATCGGTCGATATTTTTAATATTTACTAGAATATAAAAAAACTGATCTAAGTCACAGAAAAGGTTACCAAACATTTAAAAATCTACAGCTACTTTATTATATCCAACATTAACTAATAAAAGACGCACAGTGTACTATAAAATCACTTCTGTACAAAAACTAATTAATGTAACTAACAATAATCACCGACAGACATTAACAGAACTCTTTGTTTCAGAACGAAGTTTATTAAGGAAGCCACTATTTTGGACGAAACAGAAGAGTCTTGATATATTAAGTATTTTTGAGCAACTTCTGACAAAACATATGTGAAATGATGACTAAACATTTCAGGCAACAGAGTCCATTTGCCATTAAATACCAGTGCAGTAATGTGTGTGATTTTTGCGCCGAGCGTACTTTACCTTTACTGTGCGTCTATCTTTCCTCGATCTGCGAAATCAGGGGGTAAAAGCTCACATTATGCCTCATGATTGGGAACAGGGAGTAATAATTTCCAGCGTTCTCATACAGTGCTGTCACTAAATGTGTGAGTTTTGCACCTTGTACCTGTCATTTGTAATGGTAGAAATGGCACATGGAATGAACAAGCTTTCATGAATATACAGTACAGATACACTGATGATCCGAAACATTATGACCACCAGCTTAATAGCTTGTTTGCCCGTCTTTGGAAGACTGAACGAAATACATCACTGACTCTACGCACCACGGATCCGACAGTTCGTTGGTACGTTTGTGGAGTATGTGGTATTATATGTCTACGCACAGCTCATATAATTCGCGTAAATAACGGGCCGATGATTTGCGTAAACGGTGATGGCGTCCAGTTGGGCTCCATAAGATTTAAATCAGGAGAATTTGATCGCAGAGACATCAACATAAGTTCACGATAATGTTCATCAAACCACTGTAGCACGGTTCCCGCTCCGAGACGTGAACAGTTATACTGCTGAAAGATGACGTCACCGTCGGGGATGCTGTCAGCGTGTCTTCGATTACTACCGCAGTCTCCCATAGCGTAATACTACTCCCACCTGCCTCTGTCCGTCGTCCGCTGCACACTTCGAGTCGCCGTTCACCTCGATGACGCGCCGTTTGTGGTGACGACCATCGACCTACAGTAGTGTAGCAAAAATGTGATTCACCCGAAGAGACGATGCGTTATCGTTGATCGACAGTCGAATCCCTACAGTCCCGTGCCGATTGCAATAGTAATTACCGATGTCATTGTGTCGACATGTGAACACGTAGGTGTGGTCTGCTGCGGAATTCAACGTTCAACGGGGTACGGAACGGTGTGCTCCGAAACACTTGTGCGTGCACCAGAATGGTGCTCTCTCGGCAGAACTGCCTGCTTCACATAGCACACAAGCGTCCAAACCTCATGTTCTGTGAAGACTCGTGGAAGTCAGACCATTTACCGCCTAGTTGTAGTTTCACTGTCCTTCTGCCTCTTTACGTAGACGCTGACAACGGTATCACGTGAACTTTCGACCAGCTTCGCCGTTTTCGAGATAGTCTTTCACAGGTTCTGCATGATAACAACCTGCCCTTTGTCAGAGTCGCTTATCTCAATGGATTTCCCCATTTGCAGCGAATATTTTCTCTAGGGTGATCCCACGTCCCGTGTCTCCTCCGCTTAAATACATTTGTTAAGGCGTCACGTTCACGCAGAGCTACCAGGCGGGGGTCAGTGGTCATAATGTTTTGGCTTATCAGTGCACATTCGTATTCAATCTGGTGCTCCTTTGTAAGACTTTTACTGTGTAGTTGGAATGGGCAAGACATCTGCTGGTGAGAACTACAGTGCCTATGAATCTAGAAAAGACGGGCAATAAAAATGTTGCCTTCGATATTCAGTATCACATATCTATTAATCGATATGTCTGAAATTCAAATGTCCACGCTAGTTACCGATTCTATTCTGAATATATATCGACATTCTGATATATCGATATTACATACACGTTTCTAGTACGCGAAAAGCCGACCAGATTCACCGTTTTCGAGATGATCGTTCCCATGCGCCGGACCATAAAAATCTGCTCTTTGTCAAAGTCGCTTATGTCAGTGGATCTCCCCATTAATGGCGGATGTGGTCGCTATAGTCTGATTAAAATCCCTTGGCCGTTGACACCCCACATACTGGAGGTGTCTTCATCCAATCAGAGCCCTCAGCTTGACGCCCGAAGCCATTGCCGAACTGCCACAGCAAACGGTCAGTTTTCTTCCAGTTCATTGTCTGCCTTATGTTCTTGTTGTGTTTGGATCCCGGGTCTGGGGTCTGGTCATTATATTTCACATTTCATCACACGTGGTAAACACACACAAAATGATGGCAACGAAATAATACACATTTTGTATACACCACCAGCCAAATACTACTGCATTTTTTCACAAAATACGAGATTCAGCTTCACATATTCAGTTACTTCCATCACAGAAATCGGTTTTCAGTAGATAAACTTCATGTGACAAGCCATCAAACAGAACTTCTTAAAGGCAACAAATGCTCGTGCACCTGATTCTAGACATAAATAAATATAAGAAGATAATTTGAACAACATCAATAGCGCAGTGTGAAAGTTATAGTTCTCGATGCTGAAAGTTGTGGGTTCAGATACCATCAGGAGACAATTCTTATTAATTTTTAAATGTTTATCAAAATGAGTCTGATTATAATTACACTACTGGCCATTAAAATTGCTACACCAAGAAGAAATGCACATGATAAACGGGTATTCATTGGACAAATATATTATACTAGAACTGACATGTCATTACATTTTCACGCAATTCGGGTGCATACATTCTGAGAAATCAGTACCCAGAACAACCACCTCTGGCCGCAATAACGGCCTGGGTACGCTTGGGCATTGACTCAAACAGAGCTTGGATGGCGTGTACAGGTACAGCTGCCCCTGCAGCTTCAACACGATACCACAGTTCATCAAGAGTAGTGACTGACGTATTGTGACGAGCCAGTTGCTCGGCCACCATTGACCAGACGTTTTCAATTGGTAAGAGATCTGGAGAATGTGCTGGCCAGAGCAGCAGTCGAACAATTTCTGTATCCAGAAAGGCCTGTATAGGGCCTGCAACATGCGGTCGTGCATTATTCTGCTGAAATGTAGGGTTTCGCAGGGATCGAATGTAGGGTAGAGCCACGGATCGTAACACATCTGAAATGTAACGTCCACTGTTCAAAGTGTCGTCAACGTGAACAAGAGGTGACCGAGACGTGTAACCAATGGCACCACATACCATCACACTGGGTGATACGCCAGTCTGGCGATGACGAATACACGCTTCCAATGTGCGTTCACCGCCATGTCGCCAAACACAGATGCGACCATCATGATGCTGTAAACAGAAACTGGATTCATCCGAAAAAATGACGTATTGCCATTCGTGCACTCAGGTTCGTCGTTGAGTACATCATCGCAGGCGCTCCTGTCTGTGATGCAGCGTCAAAGGTAACCGCAGCCATGGTCTCCGAGCTGATAGCCCATGCTGCTGCAAACGTCGTCGAACTGTTCGTGCAGGTGGTTGTTGTCTTGCAAACGTCCCCATCTGTTGACTCAGAGATCGAGACGTGGCTGAACGATCCGTTACAGCTATGCGAACAAGATGCCTGTCATCTCGACTGCTAGTGATACGAGGCCGTTGGAATCCAGCACGGCGTTCCGTATTACCCTCCTGAACCCACCGATTCCATATTCTGCTAACAGTCATTGGATCTCGACCAACGCGAGCAGCAATGTCGTGATACGATAAACCGCATTCGTTGTAGGCTACAATCCGACCTTTATCAAAGTCGGAAACGTGATGGTACGCATTTCTCCTCCTTATACGAGGCATCAAACAACGTTTGACCAGGCAACGGCGGTCATCTGCTGTTTGTATATGAGAAATCGGTTGGAAACTTTCCTCATGTCAACAAGTTGTAGGTGTCGCCACCGGCGCCAACCTTGTGTGAATGCTCTGAAAAGCTAATCATTTGCGTATCACAGCATCTTCTTCCTGTCGGTTAAATTTCGCGTCTGTAGTACGTCATCTTCGTGGTGTGTAGCAATTTTAATGGCCAGTAGTGTAATTATTTTCAATTAACTGGTTTCACTGTAAATTTTTATTTTTCATCTTTTGTCGCGTCATTTTCTTCATAGTACTGACTATTTTGTCTGCTCTTATTTTTCTGCCTATCATTTTCATTCGCTTGAAATCTGCCAGTGTCGCCTATGACCTGTAAATGACTTCCAGCCACGACTGCTCATCGGTCCGTATCGCGTCAACTGGCGTAGCAAAAGCAAGATGTTACAGTTCGCTTTTATCGCCGAAACTGATTTATTTCTGTCATGAGTTTGCTCATACGGGTCAGCTTTAATCGCCGTCAGCTAAGCGAGTGGATTCATAATTCTGCCGCAGATTGCTGACCGCCGTTTTCTAAAGCGTTTGCGGGTAGGCCAGAACACTAGCGTAGATTCAGTGCTGCAAAACGCGTTGCCTGCCGCACTTCACTCATTGGTCAGTTAATATCAGCTGTGGGCAGGGCACCTGACGTTCCTGCCACACCTCACGGCAGCGTCTTCCAACATCGATCAGCGCTACGTGAACAGCGTTTCTGCGCTTGCGAAGTGATCCGCCACGTCGACGTGTCGCCTTCAACCGACAGGTAGCCGCAGCGGCAACAATGCAGCGCCAGATGACAGACGTCAGCTGTCAAGTAATTTTAAACGGAGTGTAGCTGTAATAGGCGGTTACTGTTGTTAAAAGTTAACAGTAACTGGATTATGCGCTGCACTCTGCTCCTTTCACTGCACTTTGCATTTGTTTCAGTCCATATTCACGTCAGCTTGGACTGCTACCGGTCGTCGGATGATGGCTCCCGATCTTCCACCATAATCGAGTCCATCGACATGAGGTGGCAAATATGAGGTAGCCAAGGAGATGGAAACGTGGGTTCTACTGTGCCAAGACTGCTCCGTAGCTACAACAGGAAAACACAATTAATTAGCAGGAGTACAAAATAAAGTATTTATTACTTAACTTTGCTGTAGTCCACGATTAATTGCTTGACAATTATAGTAGACGCGAGTACACTAAGCGTCAGTAGAATGACGTAATTTACAAGTCACAAATCTTGCAGTGCCCTACGAACTGTAGACTGGCACAACTGCACTAGCGCCTAGCAACGCCTCGCGCGAGCATAAGTACTGCGACTGGCTGTGTACTCTTTGGCTAACACAGCCGTTCTTCTGTTCCGTTTATAGAGACAATCGCATCCGGCGGATCGATCTCTCAGGTGGCGGTGTGGTCGTATGACTGACGACATCACATCTGATATGTGCTGTCTCCTTCTGCACCAAAATATGGAAATGAGCGTTTGGCGCCATTGGCCGGGAGGCCCCTTACGGGGCAGGTCCGGCCACCTTGGTGCAGGTTATTACATTCGGCGCCACAATGGTCGACCTGTGCGCCGGGTAGGGATGAAATGGTGATGGAGACAACACAACACCCAGTCCCTGAGCGGAGAAAATCCACGAGCCAGCAGGGAATCGAACCCGGGCTCCTTAGGACGGCAATCCGTGATGCTGACCAGTCAGCTATCGGGGCGGACTTCTGCACTAAACTTCACCTGTTAAACTTTCGTTACACGGCGCCCCGCATGAACAAACGCAAATGACCCTTTAATCATTGTCACTACGTATCACGTAGCCGTCTTAGATTGTTTGCAGATGATGCTGTCATTTACCGTCTTGTAAAGTCATCAGATGATTAAAACGACTTGCAAAATGATTTAGATAAGATATCTATATGGTGCGAAAAGTGGCAATTGACCCTGGATAAGGAAAAGTGTGATGTTATTCACATGAGTACTAAAAGAAATCAGCTAAATATCGATTACGCGATAAGTCCACAAATCTGAAGGCTGTAAATTCAACTAAATACTTAGGGATTACAATTACAAGTAACCTAAATTGGAACCATCACATAGGTAATATTGTCGGTAGAGGAAACCAAAGACTGCGATTCATTGGCAGAACACTTAGAATGTGCAACAGATCTACTAAAGAGACTGCTTCCACCACACTTGTCCGCCCTATTCTCGATTATTGCTGTGCGGTGTGGGATCCGCATCAGCTGGGACTGACGGATGACATCGAAAAAGTACAAAGAAGGGCAGCTCGTTTTGTATTATCGCCAAATAGGGGAGACAGTGTCACAGACGTGATACCTGAATGTGAGTGGCAATCATTAAAACAAAGGCGTTTTTCGTTGCGACGGGATCTTCTCATGAAATTTCGATCACCAGTTTTCTCCTCCGATTGCGAAAACATTCTGTTGGCATCCACCTACATAGGGAGAAATGATCATCATGATAAAATTAGAGAAATCAGGGCTCGCACAGAAAAATTTAAGTGCTCGTTTTTCCCGCGTGCCGTTCGAGAGTGGAACAGTAGAGAGACAGCTTGAAGGTGGTTCATTGAACCGTCTGCCAGGCACTTTTTTGTGAATAGCAGAATAATCACGTAGATGTAGATGTAGATGTGGTTCCTCCACACATGTATGACGCTCACCACTCATCTGATGTGATCCACAGTCCAAAACTGTCTGCGTTGCAATTGCTGGGGGAGGAGGGATGGTTATCGATACAAGACACCTGCAAAGTCAACGCTCAACAACATCGCCGTTCGAGGAGGGGCAGTGGTTAGCACACTGGATTCGCATTTGGAAGGACGACAGTTCAAACCTGCATCTGGCTATCCAGATTTTGGTATTCCTTGATTTCCCTAAATCGCTCCAGAAAAATACCGCTATGGTTCCTTTGAAAGGGCATGGCCGATTTCCTTCCCCATCGTTGATACAACACGAGCCTGTGCTTAATTTCTGATGACCTGAATGTCGAAGGGACCTTGAACCCAATCTTCCTTACTTTTCCCTTTTTACTTATGGGATGAGTGCTGCGGCGCAAAGTAGGCGCGTGACTTCCTCTGGGTGGATAATCAGTTGGCACAACAATTTTAAACACATGTCTGAACACCATGGCTCTACGAAATCAAAGAGAATGCTGTTTCTTTCAGTCGTTTCTGCGTTCGGGAAGTTGATTTTGGCATTTTTTCCCCCATAGTCTTCACTTCTCTTCTTGCCTCACGCAAGTTCCTGTGGTTCTCCGGTTCCACGTGTTGACTTTTGAAACGTGTAGAATTTTTTGCTGACAGACGGTAGAAGTCCTGCCTGCAATTATCTCTGCAGGCTGTCACACAGAAAGCCCGTCCACGTGGGATAGCCGTCACACGAGAAACTGAAAAGTCATGCTGAAGAGAAAAATCGTTTCAGCTGTAAAATCCTTTTACTCTTAGGCACTACCGGTTCCACATGTACTTGCAGCTGCACCTTCACGTGCAAATTCGAATGAAGTTGTGATGTACATAACATTTTACGGAAAAACCCAGAGTTCATAGTCAGTCCCATGCAGCAGATTATCCGCAAAATGGCGTATGTCCTAAAGGTAATAAGATATAGTGGAGAATGTTCCCGTAAAAATGTTGACTTTCAGCTTTACTGGATCTACATCCACATCTACATGGCTACTTTGCAAATAATACGTAATTGCCTCGCAGAGGGTTCATCCAACCCCCTTCACAATAATTCTCTGTTATTCCACTCTCGAACAACGTACCGAAAAAAAAATCTGTATCTTTCCGTGCGAGCTCTGATTTCCCTTATTTTATTAGATGATCGTTTGTCCCTATGAAGATCGGCATCAACAAAACATTTTCGCATTCGGTGAACAAATTCGATGATTGAATTTTCGTGCGAAGATCCCGCCGCGATGAGAAACGACTTTGTTTTAATATGCTCACCACAAATTCCGTGTCATTTCCGTGCCACTCTAGCCCTTATTTCTCGATAATACAACACGCACTGCCCTTCTTTGAATTCTCTCGATAACCCTATCTGGTAAGAATACCACAACGTGCAAGAGTACTCCTAAAGGGGACGGTCAACAGTAGTGTAGGCAGTCTCCTTAGTAAATGTGTTGCATCTTCTAAGTATTCAGCCAATAAAACGCAGTCTTTGGTTCGCCTTCCCCATAACAATATCTGTGTGTTCTTTCCAAATTAAGTACTTCGTAATGGTAATTCGTAGGTATTTTGTTGAATTTACGGTCTTTAGATACGACTGATTTATCGAGTAAACGACGTTCAACGGATGCATTTTAGCGCCTCACACTTCTCATTATCAAGGGTCAATTGCCACTTTTCGCACCATACAGATGTCTTATTTAATCTTTTTGTAATTTGTTTTGATCTTCTGATGACTTTACTAGAAGATAAACGACAGCTTCATCTGCAAACAACCTAAGATGGCTATTCAGATTGTCTCCTAAATCGTTTATATAAATAAGGAGCAACAGATGGCTTATAACACCTCCTTAGGGAACCCAGTCACATAACTGAGGCGATATACCATAGGCACGCAATTCAAATACAAGCCGCTTGTGACGCATGGTGTCAAATGCCTTCCGGAAATCTAGAAAGACGGAATCAGTGTCGGCAGGTGTGGCCGAGCGGTTCTAGGCGCTAGAGTCTGGCACCGCGCGACTGCTACGGTCGCAGGTTCGACTCCTGCTTCGGGCATAGATGTGTGTGATGTCCTTAAGTTAGTTAGCTTTAAGTAGTTCTAAGTTCTAGGGGACTGATGACCTCAGAAGTTAAGTCACATAGTGCTCAGAACCATTTGAACCAATTTTTTTTTTACGGAATCAGTTTTAAATCCTTTGTCGATAGCACTCAAAACTTCGTGTGAATAAAGAGATAGTGGTGTCTCGCAAGAACAATGCTTTCTAAATACGTCTTGACAATGTGTCAATAGACTATTCTACAATGAAGCGCCATAGAAACTGGTGTAGGCATGCGTATTCAAATACAGTGATATGTAAACAGGCAGAATACGGCGCCGCGATTGGCAACGTGATGTTGTTAGATCGGTTACTCCTGCTAGAATGGCAGGTTATCACGATTTAATTGAGTTTGAATGTGGTGTTATAGTCGGCGCACGAGGGATCGGACATAGCACCTGATGCAAGAACGTGTTGGAGAAACGCCTTGTAAGTCTAAATTTAACGTACGCACGGACAACGGTACTGAGAAAGTCTGTCTGACTTCCTATAAAGCGTTTCGTATCAGCTGCCAGTGAAGTAATCGCAAGACTCGGTATTATTTCCACCTGTCTTTTTACATCTTTCCATATTTCCACAAGAAGCGCTTGGTGCGTCTTGGATGAGTAACTATAGGCAAAGCGATTTCGTAATAACAACCCGCGACTTTTTCGCCTTAGAGACGGCTGTGGATAAAGAAATACCGGGAACAGAATGCGCTTCACTGCACGCCAAGGAAACTTAACGTTGCGGAAAGAAAGCGCAGGGCTCCGAGATATGACACTAATTGAATGACAGGTTCTTTCAGTCTGTTGATGCTTCTACAAAACAGAAACAGCAAAATAGTCAATGAAAATAGATAAACATTACTCGTACTTGATTTGTTTCCAAATAGTTACCACACAAAGAAATACGGTGCGAATGGGGTGATACCACACAAAGAAATACGGTGCGAATGGGGTGATAAACATAATAGAATGATAACGGTGCTACAAATAAGCAAAGACGTAATTGCATTTATGACCCAGAGAGCTGTGGTAAGATCAAAACATTTCTTGCATGATACTTGTTTCTTAACGATAATATTAGTTGCAGTATAAAGCTCTTCGCAAGTGACGCTGGTATCACTAACGAAGTATTATTAAAAATGCACTTGTATGCATTTAGTTCTTCATAAAGTGTTATCCTGCTAACAGGTTTGACAACTAGCTCTTTTAATGTAGAGAAATGTAAAATAGGCACTTCATAAAGCAAAGCACAAATAAAAATAAAATACTACTAGCGTTTGACTACACAATCAGTGTATCACTACTGTAGACAGTGATGTAGTGCAAACACTTGATTGTAACAATAACAGGAGATGTGAAAAAAATGCACTACTGGCCATTAAAATTGCTACACCAAGAAGAAATGCAGATAATAAACGGGTATTCATTGGACAAATATATTATACTATAACTGACATGTGATTACATTTTCACGCAATTTGGGTGCATAGATCCTCAGAAATCAGTACCCAGAACAACCAACTCTGGCCGTAATAACGGCCTGGATACGCCTGGGCATTGAGTCAAACAGAGCTTGGATGGCGTGTACAGGTACAGCTGCCCATGCAGCTTCAACACAATACCACTGTTCATCAAGAGTAGTGACTGGCGTATTGTGACGAGCCAGTTGCTCGGCCACCGTTGACCAGACGTTTTCAATTCGTGCGAGACCTGGGAATGTACTGGCCAGGGCAGAGTCAAACATTTTCTGTATCCAGAAAGGCCCGTACAGGACCTGCAACATGCGGTCGTGCATTATCCTGCTGAAATGTAGGGTTTCACAGGGATCGAATGAAGGGTAGAGCCACGGGTCGTAACACACCTGAAATGTAACGTCCACTGTTCAAAGTGCCGTCAATGCGAACAAGAGGTGACCGAGACGTGTAACCAATGGCACCCCATACCATGACGCCGGGTGATACCCCAGTATGGCGATGACGAATATACGCTTCCAATGTGCGTTCACCGCGATGTCGCCAAACACGGATGCTGTAGACAGAACCTGGATTCATCCGAAAAAATGACGTTTTGCCATTCGTGCACCCAGGTTCGTCGTTGAGTACACCACCGCAGGCGCTCCTGTCTGTGATGCAGCGTCAAGGGTAACCGTAGCCATGGTCTCGGAGCTGATAGTCCATGCTGCTGCAAACGTCGTCGAACTGTTCATGCAGGTGGTAGTTGCCTTGCAAACATCCCCATCTGTTGACTCAGGGATCGAGACGTGGCTGAACGATCCGTTACAGCCACGCGGATAAGATGCCTGTCATCTCGACTGCTAGTGATACGAGGCCGTTGGGATCCAGCACGGCGTTCCGTATTACCCTCGTGAACCCACAGATTCCATATTGTGCAACCAGTCACTGGATCTCGACCAACGCGAGCAGCAATGTCGCGATACGATAAACCGCAATCGTGATAGGCTACAATCCGACCTTTATCAAAGTCGGAAACGTGATACTACGCATTTCTCCTCCTTACACGAGGCATCACAACAACGTTTCACCGGGCAACGCCGGTCAACAGTTGTTTGTGTATGAGAAATCGGTTGGAAACTTTCCTCATGTTAGGACGTTGTACGGGTCGCCACCGGCGCCACCTTCGTGTGAATGCTGTGAAAAGCTAATCATTTGCATATCACAGCATCGTGTCGGTTAAATTTCGCGTCTGTAGCACGTCATCTTCGTGATGTAGCAATTTTTATGGCCAGTAGTGTACATAGACTCCGTTGTCGGTATAGAAAATGCTGGGTGCAATTCGCTAATGGGAAATAGGGAGACTGCAGTTTTTCTACGCAATAATCTACCTATTAAATAGTCTATTGAAGTACTGCTCAAGTGCGTGAGATCCACATCTCGTTGGAAAGGCGCAAGACATTTAGAACTTGTACACAAAGAAGGGATACCCAAACAGTCACAGCTTTTGGCCTGACGTTAGTGTATGGCGTAAATGCTGAACAATGAGAGCTGGTAAGTTCTTAACGAAAAATCATCACATCATGTAAGCCTGGGTTACGCGACCGTTATTTCCTGTAGCTCCTGTAAAACCCGAGAGAAAGAGTCAAATAAAATCTAAATAAAGTAACCTCCACCGAAAAATGAAATGTGAATCTGTACCAGTGACTGCTAATACTTAACTACTTAGATTACAGTTTCCTGTGTTAAATTACATGGACATTTAAATAAGAAAGCCACGTGATAGCAGGTTGCACTTGGCTGAGAATGAGGGATGTGCTGTAGGACAACAAAACCGCAAAGGTCACGTAAAATACCAGTGTAAATATTTTCACTTTATAAAGAGAAAAAATTCTCGAACGCGGCGTTTTATGCACGAAAATAATGTAATAGGTGCTATGTTCTATTATATAATCATAAATGATATGGAATTTCAGAAAAAAGTCGATTATGATAAATGAATATAAGGTACATTTACACTAGCACAAATGGAAATGAGGGAGAGGAACAGAGGGGGAAGGAGGTGCGTGATAAAACACAATTAATGAAGCTGGAGAAAAGAATATAATTGATAAGTGACAAGAGAAGGAAGCGTAACTGGGAGAGGATGGGAAGTTTGTTTTTTCTGTTTGACAGAAATAGATTGACTACGTAAGTCAATTTTTAGGGAAATGTTGTGAGACCAAATCGTGAGAGATGTGGGATGTAACACCTATAAAGAAATGAAGAGAAAAGCAGAAAGACGTGCAGAATGGAGACAAGCTGCCATTGTAGCTGTTGCAAACCAATCCTTGGATTGACCACTACAGAAGAAGAAGTTGTGAGACCGACAGAAGGAAATTTTCAGGTACTTCGTAAAATTAACAGGACATTTAACTGGGGGCGGAAAATAGCAACAGAGAAGGAATTTGCGAACGTTTTTGTTTTATCGATGGGATGGCTAGGATATTATCGACTGAGACCTTTTTTTCGATTATTACTAGACGACAGGTGCGCAATCTCTGATGTGAGGTTCTGGGTTGCATGTGCAGGAGCCGATGAAGTAGACTAGAAAGTGTGACTTCACAGTCACATATTGCTACGTGATGTTTGATTAATTTTCCATTTCTTCATTTTTATTAGAGGAGTGTACGTGGCTTGTTAGCTCGGAAACTTCAAAGTGTCTCGGCGGAGAGGAGCAGATCGTGCCGTGCGTTTCTGCACTTGGTGGGCAGTTGCAGGCTGCTCTGCATACCGGAAACGGCTTCCCAGGGGACTGCGGTTTTGCGGAAGTCGGCGAGGTCAGGCGGGCCGCGTGCTTCTGTCAGCAGAGTAGACGTTCGGCCATACAGACTGGCGCTAAGCTGCCGCAGGACCCCACAGCCTGACGAAAGGCGCCTTCCTGTAGCCAGATGTAAGAACACGACGCTGCAGCTAAGCCGTGCACCGTGAGAGAAACGAGTGTCTTAAGGTTCGTATGAGCAGTTGCCAGCGGGCTCGTGCGCATGCGCAGAGGTGAGTTCGCGTATGAGCAGTGCCTTCCTCTCGCTTCTGGCTACCTGAAGCGTGGCTGTTTGCTGTATGAGCAGTAGCAGCAAGGACCCACATGCTACCCGGAAAAATTTTTCCGGCGCGCCCAAGCTGCCAGATTCGTGCATTCGCAGAGCAAGCTGAGTTATAGAGGGGGGGATCCTTCCCCATGTGACCCTTGTATACGTTTCGTGTCTTCGTAATATTGCTGCTCCTTTCGTTTACAGCTCCCACGTCAAATAAAATCAAAACAGATTTCTGTGGCCGGGAGCCATCAAGTGAATTAATATGCATTCTCATAACCGTGAAAGACCAAAATAAGTTAGTAGCTTATAATTTACTGATTTTATATTATTTCCAGGTTATTAGCAATCAACCATTAATGTCTTAATGAAGCTATTTGTCTGTTTTGTAGAGAAATTTGCTTCTATTAAATTTTTTCCCCTGAGGCAGTTAGTTTATTTGAAACGAAGTGTTTCATTCCGCACTATTGGCTACTTTCAACTTCGTTCAATCACAAGTGCAAATTTTCATTTTCTGGGACGAATGACATTATACCATAATTAAGAACCAAACATGAGAATACAGTACTGGACCTCCGAGAAAATTGGTATCACGAAAACCACATGAAAAGCTGAATATCAGGTACTTCAGAGTGCATCTGGACATATAAATGTACAATTAGAGCGGAATGAAGCATTTTAGTATGGTTTATGACACTGTAAGATCTCTTAATGTTATATACGTACGAACATACGTAAACATGTACTTGAAGCTGACTAAGTAGGCAAATTTGGTCAGTAGTTTTGAATTAAATATTTTGTTTCAAATGTAATGACAGCTGCAGCAGAATTTTGCAAATCTGCCTTCTGTGAAAGTGTTTTTCGATCACAAGGCTCTTGTCTAGTACTATCTCTAGGCCTGAAGTTATTTCTTAATTTGTGTTTACGTCTTAAATTTATAGAATGCTATTTTATGGTAAATCGTAGACTGGCAGCATACCGTGTTTTATCGTTTTAACTCCGCACATGGCTTCATATTTAATCCTAGAGTAGAATATAAACTGTCAGTTGTACAGTTTCTTTCCCTCAAAGACAACCTTGTTAATTTTTTGCACATTTTGAAATAGTCATGAAATTTATCGTCCTTTATTCCGGTGTAAGCTACACAAGAAACTTTTTTTTTTTTTTTTTGCAGGAAATTTGTATTCCATCCTACCAGCTTTTTGCAATGCTCTGTACATGTAAACCTGTTGGAAATGCTACATAACAATACTGCAGAGTACGAATTAAAAGAAAAAAAATCTGTCAAAGTCACCCCATAGCAAAATGTTATGGTACTTCGAGCTGTGGAGTCTAATTTTGAAATGATATTTTGCCAAGAACTGCTTCCTTATTTGCATCCTTTATCCGTGTGGGATATGATAAAACAATTGCTCTAAGCACAACTCTTTATGTCCTCTCAACAACATGCCGCAGGGCTGCACATGGTCACGTGATGCCCCACCACGCACGAAATTCCACCAGAAATGCGACGAAAGGCGTATGAGAAGAGGAAGCACCATGCACTGGCTGCCTACGTCATCGTAGCTGCGCATGTGCAGTACAGCCTGTTGTCTGGCGCTGTCTGGTAACTGCTCAAACGAACACTTAGATTCCAGACGTAGTCGTCGATTCGCATAAGTTGGTTCGCATCTGCACTGTGGAACAAAGGGTGGGACTCTGCTGCATTACGCGTTGCCTCCATTTACTCCGCAACTGTGAGCTGCACACATAAGGAGAGCTCATCACGTTTCCCAAGCAGTCTTCCCAATAACTTTGAGGCATCCTCAAAAGTGTTCCGGATACATTCATTACGCTTTTGAGCTTCTAGTGACCCAGACATTGCTGTAAATTTTACGAGAATTAATGTTCGTTTCACCAGTAACCGATTATCAGTCCGTTTCATTCTGCCGGATGTAGAACTTTGAGTGAATATTCTTAAATGCAGACTAGCTTCCTATTTCCAAACCTAATTGCCCTGCAGCTGATCCTGATTAGGCTGACACTTAAATAATACACTACTGGCCATTAAAATTCCTACACCATGAAGATGACGTGCTACAGACGCGAAATTTAACCGACAGGAAGGAGATGCTGTGATATGCGAATGATTAGCTTTTCACAGCATTGACACAAGGCTGGCGCCGGTGGTGACACCTACAACGTGCTGACATGAGAAAAGTTTCCAACCGATTTCTCATACACAAACAGTAGTTGACCGGCGTTGCCTAGTGAAACGTTGTTGTGATGCCTCGTGTAAGGAGGACAAATGCGTACCATCACGTTTCCGACTTTGATAAAGGTCGGATTGTAGCCTATCGCGATTGCGGTTTATCGTATCGCAATATTGCTGCTCGCGTTGGTCGAGATCCAGTGACTGGTAGCACAATATGGAATCGGTGGGTTCAGGAGGGTAATACGGAACGCCGTGCTGGATCCTAACGATCTCGTGTCACTAGCAGTCGAGATAACAGGCATCTTATCCACATGCCTGTAACGGATCGTGCAGCCAAGTCTCGATCCCTGAGTCAACACATGGGGACGTTTCCAAGACAACAACCACCTTCACGAACAGTTCGACGATGTTTGCAGTAGCATGGACTATCAGCGCCGAGACCATTGCTGCGGTTACCCTTGACGCTGCATCACAGACAGGAGCGCCTGCGATGGTTTACTCAACGACGAACCTGTGTGCACGAATGGCAAAACGTCATTTATTCGGATGAATCCATGTTCATCGCGGTGAACGCACATTGGAAGCGTGTATTCGTCATCCCCATACTGGCGTATCACCTGGCGTGATGGTATGGGGTGCCATTGGTTACACGTCTCGGTCACCTCATGTTCGCATTGACTGCACTTTGAACAGTGGACGTTAAATTTCAGGTGTGTTACGATCCGTGGCTCTACACTTCATTCGATCCCTGCGAAACCCTACATTTCAGCAGGATAATGCACGACCGCAAATTGCAGGTCCTCTACGGGCCTTTCTGGATACAGTAAATGTTCGACTGCTTGTAACGCCGGAAATGCATATCCTTCCATTTCCATCTATTGTACTATAAATTTTTTTCCTTATTTTGTTACCTGAAGATATGACGTTTCTGTGTCTTTATATATTGTAATTGTTTTACTATTTGTATATATATATATATGCATTTATGTCGATGTATAATTGGTTTGTTTTGTGAATATTATTTGTATTTTTCGCTGGGTCTTGCCTAGGGAAAACTATGCTATCGAACGATTACATCGATTGGTCGTGTGGCGAACCAAAGTGTTTAGGATCTTTGGTAGTGTTAACACTACCGCGTGGAGCGCGGGCAGAGCAGAGTCTGGCTGGAGTAGGGCGGTGGAGCAGGTGTGATGAGTGACGCTGCCCCGAGTTGCCGCGCTTTCGGGGTTTGGCAGCATGCAGTTGCGCTCGACTTGCTATGATAGTTTCTGGGACGGTGTTGCGGACGGGAAACATTAGCTGGCACACATCAAGAGCCCATTTCTCCTGGTGACCGTGTCGAGAAGAAGGCGCGCCAACATCCAACTTCTGCAACAGCGACGGCCGACAATGAGTGACTGTCGCCACCTCCTCGATCGACGGCTGTATGGCAGACATCAGCTTTTCAAACTGTTCCACTTTCGTAACTATAATTACAGCAACTTTCATGGACATTTGTTGCTCATTGTCCCAATTGCATTACCGAGCAGGGTCCCTTCCTTTTCCGGAATGAACCCGAGTGTCGTTGAAATTCAAACGCCAGCATTAAAGTAATATTATTCCATTTCACTGCTTTAATTTCAAAGTTCAGTTAAAGTATTCATAGCTGGCTACAATATTTAGATTACACAAGCACAAATTATGAGTGCGAGATTTGTTACCATATTTTAGCTTGCCTGTGACTGCAGCTCAGCTTGGTACGTACTAAATTTTACTATTGTTAATTGTTCAGAATCATTTAATTCAATTTCAAAGTTAAATCTCTTATTTCTAAATTGCGTAGATTCAGGTAGTTTTTGAAATGATTGTTGAGGTAGCCCAAGACTAACATTATTTTACCGAATTTCGTAGTGCTTCAGAAACAAAGCCCACTATTAATTTCAGTCACTAAATTAACTTTAAATTTTCCGATTTTATTAATTCTTTTGCTAAATTAAGCCAGAGTGTAGAGAAATTTATTACTTCTGACAAACTTTCAGTTTTCACACTACACGTGTCAACCTTCAGTTGCCACGCTTCTAGTGCTAATTATATGTGTAATAACCTTACTTTTTCAGTTACTATAGTAATTGTCCATAGGACTGGCGACCGTAATTTCCCCCAAATCTCAAATATCTAATTACCGCTAGTTAATTGTTAACGTAACCGCCGCACATTTACTTTCTTAATTAACTTTACCCCTTTTCAAAATTAATTTCCACCAGTTTCATTTGCATTTTGTCTTTCATTTAGATGTAGCCCTTTCCTACCTCTTTACCGACATATTAACTTGCTTTTCCAAAATTTCCATTAGGTACACGAGGTTTAATTTTTACTGTCATTAAGGTCGATAAGTGAGGGGGAGGTTACATGCTGCCCTGGCCACCACGTTCTCCAGATATCTCACCAATTGAAAACGTCTGGACAATTGTGGCCGAGCAACTGGCTCGTCACAATACGCCAGTCACTACTCTTGATGAACTGTGGTATCGTTTTGAAGCTGCATGGGCAGCTGTACCTATACACGCCATCCAAGTTCTGTTTGACTCAATGCCCAGACGTATCAAGGCCGTTATTATGGCTAGAGTTGGTTGTTCTGGGTACTGATTTCTCAAGATCTATGCACCCAAACTGCGTGAAAATGTAATCACATGTCAGTTCTAGTGTAACATATTTGTCCAAGGAATACCCGTTTATCATCTGCATTTCTTCTTGGTATAGCAATTTTAATGGCCAGTAGTGTAAATATAACCAGTCATTAGGTCATATAATTTTTTGTCTCGCTGTTACGGTGTTTCCGTTGCAAAAGAAGTGTCCACATTTCGGAATATTCAGATTTATTGCCGGCCAGAGTGGCCGAGACGTTCTACGCGCTTCAGTCTGGAACCGCGCGACCGCTTCGGTCGCTGGTTCGAATCCTGCCTCGAGCATGGATGTGTGTGATGTCCTTAGGTTAGTTAGGTTTAATTAGTTATAAGTTCTAGGTGACTGATGACCTCAGAAGTTAAGTCCCATAGTGCTCAGAGCCATTTGAACCATTTTTACAGCGTATTAGTGTTGAGTTCGCTGACAGACTTGTTTACAGGCGTTATTAGTGATTTGCTAATTTGATGTCTAACGAGCTTGCTTCCACACGTATAACATCTCAACGTTGAGCTCATAGTCTAAATGTGCTAGGCAAACAGCACACCACTGCTGCTGAGCCCCAACGCGACAAGAGACAGCTGAACATTTTAATGCTTTTATTTTCAAAAGAACAATTCGCTTTTATAAGGGAACATGTTCAACAAGCATTGGATACTTTTTAAAATTACGTCTCGAATCAAAGTTTTCATTTACAATGTTCAACATAGACCTCGTCGGACACACGACAAACGTTGAGACGACAGTCAAATTCGTCGCACACTATTTGGAGTTACCGAGTTCCCTGCTCTTTCTATGTGGAGACTTAATTCACCCAAAGTTGCTGGAAGCTGAGGCACACAGAAGTCTTTCACAGATCTCTACCAAAAGAAAATCTCATATTGTGAGATCAAATGACCTCGGAGGCGAGAGATGCAGTATGATGTTGTGCACCTCTCATAGGCACAAAACATTATTATCAAATGCTTTTTACACTCAGCTTCCAAAGCGGATGTGCTGCGTCATGTTGAAAAATGGTTCTTCCCTTTCTGTCTATCTTGATCTTCGTGTTGCCTGTTCAGTCCGGCTCCCTTTATTTATGTCTGTCCCGTCTGCCCGGTAGTCTTCGCCTTGATCCGTTTTAGTAAACTGGCTCCGGTCTAGTACTTGTTTTGACCACCTGACACTGTTTCTTCCGGCGATGTGACAAGCCTATTGCCTTTTGAAGGTATTCACTGTTTCCATTATGACACTGAACTTTGTTGTCTGGCTGATATCAGCTGCTTTCATTCTGTCGTCCTTTGCGTAGCCCAGCATTGCTCTTTGTATTCCTCTTTGGGCCACTAGTAGTATTCAGGCAATGAACTCATTCAACGTCCTTGTCTCACACCCATAAGTATACATTGGTCAAAAACTATTTTCTTTAGCTCGCCCGACATCATGGACTTGAAAACTGAAGAGTGTCTTCTGCAAGCTTGCCAAGCTAATTTAATGCGTGGAAATATTTCTGGTTATAGGTCTTATTTCATATTTAGCTGTTAACCCAGACAGACATATTCTGTGACCTTTTGAAGTTGTGTGCTTCCAACAAATATTGAATGCACACTACAGGGATTCTGCCTCCGAGTTGTCCTTGAAATAACTGATTTTTAACAGTTCGTTGTGTCACTGTGATGTCAGCTCCTGTTGAGACTGTTGTTGCAGATGCAGTATAACGCACCATAGCCATACGCCGACCGCGATGGACTTCCCATTCGGAAAATTCACGTGGCCGTCCGATGTCGGGTCATATTCCAACTTTTCATTCTCGCGACCACCGCTGGCAACAACCATGTACAGTTACTACATTCCTGCCATGTCTTTCTGCAGTATCACAGGAGGAAGATCCAGTTTCTCATAGCCCTATTACACAACCTCGTTCAAAGTCAGTGAGGTTTTGATAACGGCATCACTGTCGCTTTAAAGGCATTCTTGATTCACATCAACTCGTCACGTCCAACTCAACGATAATAACCCGATTTTCACCCTCGCAGCGCCACTCTTAAGCGACTGGTACGAAATTTGAACATTCATCATCTTTCAGATGTAGGAACACGCCTGCCAACTTTCGTTTATGTCGCACAACTCATTCTTGGTGCTGCAATTTTTTTATTTTTTTTTCGTCAGTGCATAACAGAAACTAGTGTTCACTGTAATAATCAGATTTATTATGGAAAAATAAAACACGTGAGTTACCCACCGAGACAGTCAACTGAACGTTAAATACTTTGACAAGGATCTTTAATGGTGAATTATAACCTTGGAACAGGTGGCTGAACACGATAAATGCAAAGTCATACAAATAATACATGAATACGACCAGTCACTATATGGACAATAATTACAGGAAGAAGATGAAAAAAAAGGATCGAACACCTGTGAGATCTCCTAAGACCTTAGTGAAAGCAAACTAGCTGATATGTATTAAAATGGACAAACTGTCTGCTGGATTGTGTCTCGGGTTCTTCGGTTGACGTTTGTTTGATGATTTTTTGACGTTTCGCGTGCACTGTTAAAGCTTCACCCCCTCTGCTGGTGGTGAACTGGAGTCGAGCTCGTGGCCGCTGATTACATGTGCCTGGCGTGTCGGCGTGCAACGGCCGTTCACTGATCATTTCCGCTGAGGGTCTCCCCTTTCAATCTGCAACAGTTGTTTGCTGCAGACCAAGATCCGTCCACCTTGATGCTTTCTTTTTTCTCGTTGAAGCTGCTGTTACGTTTGTATGTTTCTATGGCTTCTCCGAACAAGCGGGTCTGATCTCTCTTCTCTACAGCAAGACCTTCCGTGTCGGCGAATTTCACTAGGTGGTCGGTCTCACGCAGCGGGTGCTCCGGAATAACTGGCTTCTGGAGGGACCGAACTAAAATCGCGTCCCTACAGAATCGGAAATCGCGGCGATGGCCCATCTTACAAACTCATAGTGCAGTGCGAGAGGCAGCAGCGGTAGCAGCTGGAGACTCTGTACTCAGCACTCAGGTGGATCATCCTTTTGTGCAGCTGCAAGGCTAGCCACATCATTCGCCCGGCAAAAAGTCTTTCCTCCATGATCTCCTAACGAGAAGTGTGCTCTTCCGTCGCCTACTGTCATTTCATCACTCATCAAGCTCCATGACTGAAGCGTTCTCTTTCTGGACGTACAGCATCTTCGCTATTTCTGAAGATTCACACGCTGGCCTCTGGGAGGCGACACCCGTGAAGAGATTTCTTATCTTGCTAAAAGGCTTCTGCGAACAATGCTATGTTCTTTCGACAGAAAAAGGCGTCCTGTGTCCTGGTCTAAGAGTGTGAGATGGGGGACGCGAATGGACGGGAATGCCGGTCTGTCTACCTGAGGTTGGGACTTCGCCTTGAACATTTTTATGGTAGTCAGCTCTTGCTAGTCAGCTTGTAGGCTCCCAACTGTGCAGCCCTTTCACTGGGAAGGCAATAAAACGGACACTCAGCGGGGATACTGAAACTTGATTGCAGTTATTATGAAGCGCCAATGATCGACGACTCGATCAAGGAAAATGAGAGTACGAATATTCTGAAACGTGTTGCATGACAGTTTCAGAGATAACGCCACCTAACACGGTAAATGAAAATTCGGAGCATTGTCCTTTGGAACCCTTGAACAAGGGGTCTCTGACGCCCTAAAGTAAGAAATGGAAAACAGGAATAATTAAAAAGGAGAGAAATAATGGAAAAAATTGGTAAAATCTATCAGTTAAATGAAGTATTCCTCTGTGTTAAGATAAGCACAATGAATTTTATTCATAGTGGATGCTGTCGAACTCCGTGACTGTTCCTTTACAGGGCGTAGAAAAATATCCACTACCAATCACAATAAAAGGTTATTTATTTGTCACACGACCAGTTTCGGGCTTGCGCCCATCCTCAGGTGTTTATACATTCATGTACATGTTTATACTGTTGGAGATCAATAAAGATGAGGAACCATTATTATAGTTACGCCTGTGGTGACAGTTTTGCCACTTAGTTACACACTTTTTATCATTTTCACGTCCATATTTCAGTTTTACCAAGTTTAGCTGCATATTTCACTATTACGATGGGTACTCGCGAAATACACTATGTTTACATCCAAACATGTCATGTTTGTATGGAAACATAAAGTATTTCACTACAAACGTGTCATGTTTGTATGTAAACATAATCTATTTCACCAGTGCACATCGTAATAGTGAAATAAGCAGCTTAACTTGGTAAAACGGAAATACGGATGTGAAAATCATAAAAGTGTGTAACTAAGTGGCAAAACCGTAACTATAACAATGGTGTCTCATCTGTATTGATATGCAACAGTATAAAAATGTACATGAATGTATAAACATCTGAGGATGGGCACGAGCCCGAAACCGGTCGTGTGACAAACAAATAACCTTCTAACCTCCCCACAAAATAAAATAAATAATATAAATATTATCCTCATTTAGTGTAACCTCAAAACAGAAAAATTCCTAAACTTCTCAACAGTAAAAAATTATAATTATGTCGTTCACATTCAGTGTAACGTCTCAACAAAAAATAAATTCAGTAACCTGGTGATAATAGAATGTAACTAACCTCTCAATTAAATTGTCGCTCACCTGTAACTTTTCAATAATTGACTGTGAATTTAATCTGGTAAATTTTGGACGTCAGCAGTGCTGCGTCATGGCCCTGAAAGGTCATTCTGAATAAAAAAAAAGAAAATTTGTTACCTCAATGAAGTCGCCGGATAACGCATATATATCCGCTCTTACAATAAATTTTTCTGGCACAGCCCTGTGCAATGCTGGCCGATAGATTTGTCATTTATGAAAGGAAATAACTGATTTTTCTTTTGCAATAATCGGGATGATCATGGATTGGAGAAATTAGTAAATTCTTTAAATTGAAATGAATGGTTGTTAAAAGTTGCTTTTTATGAGAAAGATTATTATTAGGAGATTTTTAAAACATTTACATGGGACTTGAGATAACAATACTACATATGTGCGAGGCTGCTTTTTACCTTATACAATAATGCTCAGGCTCCGGCATCACTGCACCACGACCGGCCCAGCCAACACGATACACCAGACTAGACTGCTCGCTAGCAACTTACTGCTACAGCTACACAGTTCCTACTGCAGTCAACACTGCTCTCTGGTCTGAGATTCTCTTATGCCTTGCATATCGCAGGCAGCGCGTGAGCAATACATCGAAATTACATCTGCTCGGACCTCTTACATAACCCTCCTCTGGGGGGGCAAAAATTTGGCAGCAATGGTGAGTCAATTGCACTTGCCATGAGCAACAAATTTTTGTATAATCTAATTAATTAGTTAAGTCTACAGTAACAGAGTATATACATATATATAAGTGCAGAACATGAAATGAAATAGAGTGCACATGCACTGAGTACAGAACATTTCAAGAAATGATAAAATGTATATGCAATGAGTACAAAGGATATTAACAAATGACAAAGTGCACACGCACTGTATAAGTCTTTACCATTTTACAAGAACTAGGAAAGGAATGGGAAGGATTACATCATGGTTGTAGCACAGTAGGTTGCACGTAGCTGCACTGAAAGTCCATATCTTTCTACAGAAGCACAACACCAAGTGAGACAGTCTGAACTTCTCTTCCTCGAAGTATTTTTCAGTGTAGCCAAGACACTGATATGTTGTATTAATATTCAATGTTATCATTTTGGTAGTACATTAGGTACACCAAACAGTAGGACCATAATGACATCTCCATCGTTCAAGGTGGTGGACAGCTTGATATGTCAACACCACATTCCTGTAGAATCCATACTCTCACATCAACGTAGAATTAGTCAAAAACCAAATATAGTACTCCATGATCATGAGGATGGACAGGACAAACGGATATTGCAGTAATTTCTAGTAATTAGGTCAGAAGGTGAAGGACATTAAGTCTTATGCTAGTCATCATAGAGAATTACACTAGTCTATCAACCGATTTGAGTAACTGTTGGCACTCATTGCCTAGTTACTAAACATATCTGCACTATGTATGGAGTATTACAGAACATTATTCATAAGTCATCTCAATATAGTAATTATTGGCACTCATTGGCCAGTTACAAAGCATTGTTTTATGCATTATTCAGAAGTCATCATTCAAAATGAGTTAATTATTGGCATAGCATTTATACAGTATAACAAAAATATTATTTGTAGAAATTATTGGCACAGCATTTATACATAATTCGACTAATTATAGTAATCATTGGCATTTATTGTCCCGTTGCTAAACATGTAGCAAGTATTGAATATTACAAAAACACTATTCATAACTCATCTGATTGCGGTAATTATTGGCACTCATTGGCCAGTTACAAAGTATTCATATAGTTATACAAAACATTATTCAGTATTATTCAGAAGTCATCATTCAAAACAAGAGTTAATTATTGGCATAGCATTTAAAGAGTGTAATAAAAATATTATTTATAGAAATTAGTGGCATAGCATTTATGCATTATTACAAAACATCATTCAGTATTACTCAGAACTCATCATTCAAGTGACATAGGACATATTTAAAATGTAACACACTAACTATTACTCAAGGTCTGTGGTCCAATAATACATAGATATAATGGGAAATCTGCATCATTTTTAGGACTGGAAATATATCTTAAACTGGTAGCGTTATTTGGTTGTATACTGGTAATAATCGGGACTGGTAATAATTTTTTTTTCCTAGCAGTGCATTGCGTTGGGATCGATAATTAATTGCTGGGGCATGAAAATATTTGCTTTTGACTTATTGCTGGAAATTAGGATTAATAACGTCATTCGTCATGAATCAGCTGTAGCAAGGTTATGAAACAAGTAGAGTATATGTGATCACATTCATAAATGATACACACAAATGGGTAAAAAAAATGCAAGTACTAGAACAGGTTTAATGACTAACTGCTTATAGCACATTAGTTTCATGAGTAGCTTCTCCTGGAAAAAATACAAAATGGATTATTGAGCTGAAAGAAGAAACGCATATTATGCTGAAAAGTAGTGAACTTCGAATTAACAGGTAATGAAACGTGTACTCAATATGTATGTACTCTAGCTGTCCTTTCCTAAACATTCAGTCATTTTACCATGCGACATAAGACATACTGTAAAAACGAACTGCAACAAATACTTAAATAATTACATAGCATCTCTTAACTAATAAATATATAAACTTCATCATTATTCTCATCTGCAAGGAAAAACTTCATTATTCATATTACCATAACTTCGTCACTATCATCACCTGCAAAGAAAAACCTCATTATTCATATTAGCATATTCTTCATATAATTATTCATCATCATTTATTATCATCTGCAAAAAAGGACACTTCATTATTCATTATTCATATTACCATTTACTTCATACAACTATTCATACTATATAGTTTCTTATTTCTAGCATATTTCATCACTAAAACTAAGATGTGTAGCTCTTTCTGACAGCTTGCTCGATCATCTCGTATTCTGAAAGAAAAATAATTAGTCAAGACTCCTATCATACGATGTGTATAGTATATTCTGGCTAATGCTTGTTAATTCTGATCCATTTACTCTTCATGACAAGATATTGCATTTTCTTTCGTTCATTCCGATGGTAAAATTTCCATTTCAGAGTAAACCACTGTGGTTTGTTTAATTTATTTCTTGTACACGTTATTGCTTTCTGAAAATGATGTATAAGGATTAATATCTTGCATTTAAATCATATACCCATTAGATAAAAACTTGTTTCTAGTGATACAACTAAGCATACAGCATAGCATGACAGAAAACGTAGTAGGTCAAAAACATAGACAGTTTTCAAGTGCAAAAAATGTACACATAGTATCATAATGTAGTGGCAAAAAGTGTAGAATAGTCACGATGTTGAGATATCATAAGGAAAAATGTCAAAGTCAACTGGTGTTTGTTATGTCTTAAAGATTACATAGTGCACACAGACAAAAATTCTACTTTCGATAGGAAAACAATCATACAAACACAAAAAATTGAAAATGTGCACGGTCTGATGTGTAACGACAAGAAAAGCGACCTGCTAACCTTAACTTGCCGGGCACTTGCCAAGAAAAAATACGATCATTATCAGTAAGTAGTCACATAAATATAATTGCATAAGTGGCCATATAAATATCAGCAAATGGAATTACTGTGTGATAAATCATAAAGTATGTTCATTCAATAAAGGGTTTAATATTGGAGACATGGTGATTGCCCTTGCTTTTTCTGGTTCTCAAAGTTTCGACGTGTACTACATTGGGGTGAGGAATGCTGCGAATTCTGTATGGACCTGCGTATAGAAGCTCAAATTTACTGCATCTACGCTTTCCTCTGTTGGATAAATAGTGTGTACGTACTAATAGCTTCTGTCCTATGTGAAAGTCACGGCGTGTACAAACCTGTTTTTGCTGTCTTCTCTGGCGTTCTGCGGCATGTTTGATGTTGTTGAGCGCAATGTCAATTATTTCATGGTGGCGTAGTCGACGAGATGTAGGAAAAGATACTAGTTCTTTAATTTTGTTGGGTGGTTCAACATTGTTCAATATAACAGTCGGAGATAGCATAGTAGATTCATTTGGTATGGAGTTAATTACATCCTGGAATGAGAGTATGTGTGTGTCCCAATCAATATGTTTTTTATGGCAGTATATTCTACATAGTTTACCAATTTCTTTCATTAGTCGTTCACAAGGGTTCGAAGAAGCGTGATACCTGGATATATAGATCGGATAAATGTTTCTTGCTCGTAACATATGCGTCCATATAGAAGATCGAAATTGTGGTCCATTGTCGGAAAATACTTTCAATACATGCCCTACATGAAATAAAAAAATGTTTTACAAATGCATTCGAAATTGATTTAGCAGTAGCTTTGTGTAACCGAGTGAAGGTAACAAATTTCGATGTGAGTTCAACAGCGACAAAGATGTAGCAAAAACCTCTCTTAGTTCTGGGAATCGGACCAAAAATGTCTACAGCGGCCATGTGTCTCAATTTAACGGGTACAATGGAATGTAACGGAGGAATATGTGAAGTCGTGTCTGATTTAGCTTTCTGGCAGATTTTACATGACGCTAAAACTCGTCGAATACGTTTCTCCATAATGGCAAAATAACAGTTCTGTCTCAGTATAAGAAAACATTTTCTGGCTACGTAATGTGCGTAACTTAAATGAGTATACCAAATTTAATTTGTTAACAAGCTCGTCAGGAATACATAATAACCAGTTGTTGCTGTCAGGTTGAGAGCGGCGAAACAGAATGTTATTGCGTACAGTGTAATGGTTTCTGATGGTAACATTATTCCTATCTTGCCAAAGGTGTTTAATTTCTTTCCACACGTTGTCTTTGCTCTGCTCTTGTGCTATGTTTCGTAATGACGATGAAATGAAGTTTTCAAATGCGACTTGTTGAATATACATGACGCTAAAATTTGCTTGGCAGAAGTTGGTTGCGATGTCTTGCTGATTGTTGCTGAGAGAACAGGATACTGCGTCTGCTATAATATTTTGTGTACCGGGAATGTGAACAATCGTAAAATTAAATTCCTGTAAATAAAGTTTCCATCAGCTTAATCTGTCATGTGTAAATTTTGCTGAAAGTAAAAACTGGATAGCTCTATGATCTGGGTAAACGGTCGTATGTCTTCCATAAAGAAAATGCCTAAATCTCGTGAATGCCCATACAACACATAATGTTTCAAGTTCTGCAACAGAATAATTGCGCTCAGCAGGTGACAGAATGCGACTCGCAAAGGCGATGTTTTTAATTACTGTAGTACCGTCTTCTTCAATTTCCTGAAAAATTGTGTACGCCTAAAGCGGTGTTAGAACTGTCGGTGGCATTGGAAAAATTTCTAGTAAGATCTGGGTGTGATAAAAGTGGTGCATTCAACAAAGCTTGTTTCAAATTAACAAATTCAGAATGTGCTCGGCTATCCCAGGACCAAATAGCGTTTTTACCCGTCAATTGGAATAATCTAGGGGTGTCTAAAGCAGCGTAATGAATAAATTTACGGAAAAAGTTAATTAAACCCAAAAAGCTGCGTAGCTGTTTTTTCGTCGTTGGAACAGTAATGTCACGTAGAGCTTGAAGTTTTTCCGCGTCAGGCGCAATGTCTTCTGCTGAAATTACATGTCCAAGAAATTTTATGGAAGTTTTACCAAAGTGCGAATTGCTAAGATTAAATGTGAGTCCTTGTGCACGAAAAGTTTGTAACAGTTGTTCAAGAATCAGATTGTGTTCAGACCAGTTAGCTTCTGCAATAAGAATGTCGTCTACATACGTTGTGATTCTGTCTTTCATGCAAAAGTGTGTATCGGATGTCGTCAAAACTAATAACATTTTCGTGAACAAGATTCTGTGTGTCAAAAGTATTGCTTACGTTGCTGGAAGATTCAGTTTGTACTGTATCTAGTCAAATTCTTTCTGACGTGCTGTTATTTGCGGGAGGATGCTGTGGCATTTCGGCTATTTGTACTGTTCTGTTATTTCGTCCTGACGTATTATGTTCGGGATGATATCTACTGTCTGGTTCATTCATGATAACCTGTTGTTGCGGATGATTCTGCTGCTGGTAAGACCGACTGTTACGCTGAAAACTGTGCTCATTACTTTTACGTCTGTCATGATAATCATTGCTATACGGCGCGTTGCGATATGAGTTGAAATGGTGTGTTTTCTGCACGTAGTGAATTCCTTGTTGCTGTGGATTACTATTTGATGGAGCCGACGCTATACATCTAGGCGTCGAAACATTAAAGCTTGGTTGACCTTGCTGACTACATTGTTGATTGGGTATGTTGACCGGCTGGTTTTGATGCTGTTGTAGGGAAAAGCCTCTATTGTTGCCAAAAATATGTGTGTGATTGCTGAAAATTTTATGTAATTATACTGATGATTAAAATTTTGTCTGTTATTGAAGTTCTAGTGGTTGTCATTTCTGGAGCGTATAATAACTGCCACTTTCGGTGAAACTTGTCATATCGGGTTTTCTTTACTCATTCTTAATCTTAGATAGATTGATAGTCGAAGAGCTGTTTTGATAGATATAAAGGATAGTAAAAGAGAAGGCAGCAGTGCAGAAAACTGAAGATGAAATAGCACTACTACAGCTCGGGGCCCTGTGCACACTACGGCACATATTCATCGAAGTGTAATGAATCCCCTGAGGTCTTTTACGCTCTGCAAATAAAGTTTAGTTTCTGCGTTACAGGCAATGCCGGTGAAAATTCGAAAGAAAATTGTTGTATCCAGTTCAATTCTAGTTTCTGCATTACAGGCCAAGCTGATAAAAATACAAAAGCAAATTGTCGTATCCAGTCCAAAGGATGTATTTGTGTTCTGTCATTTTTAAATACCTTAGATTTTTTTACGGATAAAAATTGCTTATAATCAACGTTATCGTCTCTGAATGTGTGAACAGGTTCAGGATTGAATGGGTATCTGTTTGTCTGTGTCCCTTCGGATTCTAAGTCACGTAGTCTGTAAATTATCTAAGTTATACTGGCTGTGTGAGTCTGACAAATGTTCGGAAACTGGTGTATGCTGTGACGTGTTACTGACTGAAACATTTTTCATTTCCGTCACTTTAAAACGTTCGTCAATTTGGCTGTTCTGTTGTTCAAATCCTTTATCGACTTCCGCATCCAGCGTGTGTGAAAGTTCTGCTGACATTAACTTAAACTCGTCGCGTAACTGTGCTATTTTGAAAAGAGGTATCCTAAAAAGTTGAGCCGTGTAAGTAGATTAAATCCTCTTAATTCCTGGGCCACAATGCAATTATCAAATCACTACGAATAAGCATCAAGGGTTTTGGAGAAGTACAGGGATAAATCACATTACAAAAAGAATTGTAAAATTTTAAGCAAAATGAATAACTCAAAATTTTAATCATGGCTGAAGCAGCAACTGTTAAAAATCTTCATGGTATATGATGACAGCCAAACGGTTGCAGGATAAACATTTTTCGAAATCCTTGACCACGGTTTCGGTACATCTAAGTATACCTTCATCAGAATCAAAAATACACCGGAACAGGAAGACACTTTCATTAGCAAAATACTTAGCAACATAACTAAGAAGAAAGAAACAAACACTTACAGCTTTAAGTAACCATGAAAATTATCAAAGTATTACAAGCACAAAAACTTTTAGTCACTTGTTAAAATCACATTCTGCAGTGGAGATGCACAAAACAATCGAGCCAAAACCGTCGTCAGTAGTTAAAATTAAAATATCACCTCCATCTGTACAGCATAATTATGAAGAGATGGTCGATGCGAACGCGGCATATTATCAGTACTTACCCTGTGAACTAGCGTGAAGTGGGTGTGGAAGTACTAGGGCAGACAGTTTCACCGAGAGAGGGCACTTGTGGTATGCGCGAGACACTCGTGAACATTAAAACCCAGGGATACATACTCACGCGCATCATAATTTTAAAGGTTGTGCTAAATCAAGCCCTCTGTCTTAATAAATCATATCAGAACCTAGTGTTCTGCGCGAGAATTATTATTACAGGTAGGATCGATTTCACGTCTGTGTTTTGGGTGCCACGGATTGTCAGAAATCAGTTTCTGGTTGATGAAGTACTTTCTGAGAGTTATCTGCGTTCTTACTGCATTTCAATGTTAACGTACGATTTTGTTAATTGAGGACAGAAACATTCGTAATGCTCGACATTCGATTCATCTCGAGCTGGTGCCTGGACCATTCGAGAAACCCTTGTATTATCGAGAAATGCGCTACGTCGCAATTTCTGATGTTTAATAAGACGTTCGGAAAATAATCACCACACAATTAAAAACATTATCCAGCGATAATAGCAGGGCGACAACTAGTCTCTTGCGTTCGGGGTAATGCAGTCGAGGACAAGGTGCCCCCCAAGCTCAAAGAAAATACACTACTGGCCATTAAAATCGCTACACCACGAAGATGACGTGCTAAAGACGCGAAATTTAACCGACAGGAAGAAGATGCTGTGATATGCAAATGATTAGCTTTTCAGAGCATTCACACAAGGTTGGCGCCGGTGGCGACACCTACAACGTGCTGACATGAGGAAAGTTTCCAACCGATTTCTCATACACAAACAGCAGTTTACCGGCGTTGCCTGGTGAAACGTTGTTGTGATCCCTCGTGTAAGGAGGAGAAATGCGTACCATCACGTTTCCGCCTTTGATAAAGGTCGGATTGTAGCCTATCGCGATTGCGGTTTATCGTATCGCAACATTGCTGCTCGCGTTGGTCGAGATCCAATGACTGTTAGCAGAATATGGAATCGGTGGGTTCAGGAGGGTAATACGGAACGCCTTGCTGGATCCCAACGGCCTCGTATCACTAGCAGTCGACATGACAGGCATCTTATCCGCATGGCTGTAACGGATCGTGCAGCCACGTTTCGATCCCTGAGTCAACAGATGGGGACGTTTGCAAGACAGCAGCCATCTGCACGAGCAGTTCGACGTCGTTTGCAGCAGCATGCACTATCAGCTCGGAGACCATGGCTGCAGTTACCCTTGACGCTGCATCACAGACAGGAGCGCCTGCGATGGTGTACTCGACGACGAACCTGGGTTCACGAATGGCAAAACATTTTTTCGGATGAATCCAGGTTCTGTTTACAGCATCATGATGGTCTCATCCGTGTTTGGCGACATCGTGGGTACGCACACTGGAAGCGTGTATTCGTAATCGCCATTCTGGGGTATCACTCGCCGTGGTGGTATGGGGTGCCATTGGTTACACGTCTCGGTCACCTCTTGTTCGCATTGATGGCACTTTGAACAGTGGACGTTACATTTCAGATGTGTTCCGACCCGTGTCTCTACCCTTCATTCCCGGCGGGGTCAGGGATTTTCTCTGCCTCGTGATGACTGGGTGTTGTGTGATGTCCTTAGGTTAGTTAGGTTTAAGTAGTTCTAAGTTCTAGGGGACTGATGACCATAGATGTTAAGTCCCATAGTGCTCAGAGCCATTTGAACCAGTTGAACCCTTTGGAATTTTAAAACTTTTTTGAATTTTTAAGTCTTCGGCCTTCAGCCGATTTGAATTTAACTTGTTTACTTCAACCTATTAAATTTTGGCGCTGTTGACTAGGCGTCAGCGTCAGTTGATGCTAAGATGGCGACCGCTCAACAGAAAGCTTTTTGTGTTATTGAGTACGGCAGAAGTGAATCGTCGACAGTCGTTCAGCGTGCATTTCGAACGAAGTATGGTGTTAAACCCTTAAACCCACCACATTGGCACTTATCTGTCCGTAACTACCTGAACGTCAACTACCCGAGGCGATGGATCGGCCGCCAGCCCGTGACAGAGGACTTCATCACTGGCCTCCAAGAAGCCCTGATCTTACCCCCTGCGATTTTTTCTTATGGAGTATGTTAAGGATATGGTGTTTCGGCCACCTCTCCCAGCCACCATTGATGATTTGAAACGAGAAATAACAGCAGCTATCCAAACTGTTACGCCTGATATGCTACAGAGAGTGTGGAACGAGTTGGAGTATCGGGTTGATATTGCTCGTGTGTCTGGAGGGGGCCATATTGAACATCTCTGAACTTGTTTTTGAGCGAAAAAAAAACCTTTTTAAATACTCTTTGTAATGATGTATAACATAAGGTTATATTATGTTTCTTTCATTAAATACACATTTTTAAAGTTGTGGTATTCTTTTTGAATCACCCTGTATATTTGCCCAATGAATACCCGTTTATCATCTGCATTTCTTCTTGGTGTAGCAATTTTAATGGCCAGTAGTGTATTCCTTAAGGGCGATGGAGATACTAAGAGGCTAATCAAAGGACAGTTCTCCTGTTTCGATTGAGAACACCTATAATTTTTTTGGTCTCAGCATACTACAGTATTGAGAAACGATTCGTGGACACAGTTTTGTTGAGTTGAGAATGGGGTGAGCATGCTGGAGGAAGAGGGAGCCGGACTGTAGGTATTTGCGCCAGGGCTCGCAAGATTGTAGTTAGGACCCTATCTAACTTGTTCACAACTGAAACATAGGGAAAGAGTTCCATTCCGCGTAAACCCGAAAGCTGGCGTCCACAAGTACTGATCGTTGAAGGTCAACACCCTTCTGAACACTCCGTGTCGGATATTCTCTGATTCCGATAGCTGCCACTGTCAGCGAAGTTCTGATCTTTTTAATTGCCTGAAGAAGTGATGTATTTTGTGTGTGAGCGGATGATTAGTTAGTTATTAACAGTACTTGTGCTCACATTAAAATGTATTTTGTAGTATGCGACATGAGCATAAATGTTTACCAAATATTTTGAAACAACAAAACCCTTTCCCTCTCACATTCTCTAATTGCAACTTTTGTAAATATTTTTGTTTGTTACTGAACAGGAGAAGTACACTCTTAACAAGGATTTAACATTAGTTGATGTTTCTACTAGGTCTACAACTTCGCTTCCGCCGTTTTTTCTCGAAGTTCGAGGCTTTCTTGTGAAAAACTAATATAAAACTTACGATTCAGATTATTAAACATCTTTGGCCACTGCTTTCTCCTAGCTTTACGGCAGCGTACCAATCCCGTAGTGTATAAACTGGGCATCTTTAGAGGGGAGCCATGCATCGATCCAATTTAGCGTTTGTTCATATGACCGCAAGTGTCTAGGTCGTGTGTCATGGATCGAGAAAGGTGGCAGTCATAGGAAGGAATATCTGGAGAACACAGCGGATGGGGTGGAACTTCCCATTTCAACGTTTCAGAGTATGTTTTGAAGGGGTTTTCGACATGGGGTCGTGCCCTGTCATGCTGCAAAATCATTTTTCCATGTCTATCGCTGCAGTGTGGCCGTTTGTCTTTCAGTGCTCGGCTCACACACATCAGTTGCTTTCGAAATCCTGTGATTGTTCCCGTCGGTTGCAGTAGCGTCGAGAGCTTTCTCTCTTTCACAACCATGCCAGTCATCAACGTCAAAATCACCATTCTTGAAGCATGGAAACCATTTTCTGCGAAGTTCTGTCACTAACAGGCGTCACATCATAGGTCTCACCCAGCTTTTTGTGAGCCTCAGCAGCAGATTTCTTCATATCAAACCAGAAAATTAAAACCTTCCTCAGATGACGAGAAGTGGGCTCATAAGTTGACGTATTCAGTCGAGAATAACTTTATGATGCAATGAAAAATCGACTGATATTTTGATGGCGTTATGTTCTCAAATGCCTAAGCTTACTGTATGACACTTCCGACGAACGATTTGCGCCACTGCTTTCGACTACTGCCGTTTATTGTAAACGGCGGAAGCAAAGTTGTAGACCTAATAGATTGGGCTATTAGTTGTTAGATGCATGTTGTAATGAAATACATGCATACATGCATAGATCCATGTTGTAATGGAATACACTCTGACGACCATTGAATTAGAACGTCCTCATAATTATGTATTCCACCAAAGCGTAACCCACATCAATCTTCCTAGTTTATACTGGGGTGACAAAAGCCATGGGATAGCGATATGCAGCTATAGATATGGCAGTAGTATCGCATACACAAGGTGGGCGGTTCTTTAACGAAACTGTCATCTGTACTCAGGTGATTCGTGTGAAAAGGTGACCGACGTGATTATGACCGCACGACGGCACTTAACAGCCTTTGAACGCGGTATAGTAGCTGGAGCCAGACACATGCGACATTCCATCTCGGGAATCGACAGAGAATTCAATATTCCGGAATCCACAGTGTCAAGAGCTTGCCATTGCAAACTTCAGCCATTACCTCTCACCACGGACAACGCACTGACCAACGACCTTTACTTTACGAACAAGAGCAGGCAGTGGCGTTTGCGTACAGTTGTCAGTGCTAAGAGACAAGCAACGCTGCATAAAATAACGGAAGGAATCATTGAGGGGCCTAGGACGAACGTATCCGGTAGGATAGCGAGGAGAAATCTGGCCTTGATGGGCTATACACGGTGGTCCTTTGATAGTGACCGAGCCAAATATCTCACGAAATAAGCATCAAACGAAAAAACTACAAAGAACGAAACTCATCTAGCTTGAAGGGGGAAACCAGATGGCGCTATGGTTGGCCCGCTAGATGGCGCTGCCGTAGGTCAAACGGATATCAATTGCGTTTTTTTTAATAGGACCCCCACTTTTTTTACATATTCGTGTAGTACGTAAAGAAATGTGAATGTTTTAGTTGGACCACTTTTTTCGCTTTGTGATAGATGGCGCTGTAATAGTCACAAACGTATAAGTATGTGGTATCACGTAACATTCCGCCAGTTCGGACGGCATTTGCTTCGTGATACATTACCCGTGTTAAAATGGACCGTTTACCAATTGCGGAAAAGGTCGATATCGTGTTGATGTATGGCTATTGTGATCAAAATGCCAAACGGGTGTGTGCTATGTATGCTGCTCGGTATCCTGGACGACATCATCCATGTGTCCGGACGGTTCGCAGGATAGTTACGTTATTTAAGGAAACAGGAAGTCTTCAGCCGCATGTGAAACGTCAACCACGACCTGCAACAAATGATTGTGCCCAAGCAGTTGTTTTAGCTGCTGTCACAGCTAATCCGTACTTCAGTAGCAGACAAATGGCGCGAGAGTCGGGAATCTCAAAAATGTCGGTGTTGCGAATGCTACATCGATTGCACCCGTACCGCATGGCGACGACTTTGAACATCGTGTACAGTTCGGACACTGGGCAAAAGAGAAATTACGGGTCGATGACAGATTTTTTGCACGGGTTCTATTTAGCGACGAAGTGTCCTTCACCAACAGCGGTAACGTAAACCGGCATAATATGCACTATTGGGCAACGCAAAATCCACGGTGGCTCCAACTAGTGGAACATCAGCGACCATGGCGGGTTACTGTATGGTGCGGCATTATGGGAGGAAGGATAATTTGCCCCCATTTTATCGATGGCTATCTAAATGGTGCAATGTATGCTGATTTCCTACGTAATGTTCTACCGATGTTACTACAAGATGTTTCACTGCATGACAGAATGGCGATGTACTTCCAACATGATGGATGTCCGGCACATAGCTCGCGTGCGGTTGAAGCGGTATTAAATAGCCATTTCATGACAGGTGGATCCATCGTCGAATCACTATACCATGGCTCGCACTTTCACCGGGTCTGACGTCCCAGGATTTGTTTCTGTGGGGAAAGTCGAAGGATATTTGCTATCGTGATCCACCGACAACGCCTGACAACATGCGTCAGCGCACTGTCAATGCATGTGCAAACTTTACGGAAGGCGAACTACTCGCTGTTGAGAGGAATGTCGTTGCCAAATGCATTGAGGTTGATGGACATCATTTTGAGCATTTATTGTATTAATGTGGTATTTACAGGTAATCACGCTGTAACAGCATGCGTTCTCAGAAATGATAAGTTCACAAAGGTACATTTATCACATTGGAACAACCGAAATAAAATGTTCAAACGTACCTACGTTCTGTATTGTAATTTAAAAAACCTACCTGTTACGAACTGTTCGTCGAAAATTGTGAGTCATATCTTTGTGACTATCACAAAGCGAACAAAGTGGTTCAACTAAAACATTCATATTTATTTACGTACTACATGAATATGGAATAAAAAAATGGGGGTTCCAATTTAAAGAAAACGCAGTTGATATCCGTTTGACCTACGGCAGCGCCATCTAGCGGGCCAACCATGGCGCCATCTGGTTTCCCCCTTCAAGCTAGACAAGTTTCGTTCTTTGTAATTTTTTCGTTTGACGCTTATTTCGTAAGATATTTGGCCCGGTCACGATCAATGGACCACCCTGGTTGACAGCTTCGTGTCCGTTGCGTGCTGCAATGCGCCTCTGGGACTCGTGGTCATATCGGTTGTACCGAAGACGACTGAAAAACCGCGTCCTGGTTAGATGAGTCCCTATTTCAGTTGGTAAGAGCTTCTAGTAGGGTTCGAATGCGACACAGACCCCACGAAGCTGTGGGCCCAAGTTGTCGACAAGGCAGTGTGTAAGCTGGTGGCAGCTCCCACAGACGTGTAGGCTGTGTTCACATGAAATGGACTGGTTCTTCTGGATGTTCGGCTATTTGGAGACTTTTCACAGCGTTCCATAGACTTCATGACCCCAAACATGTCTCCGCGCCACAACTGTTCGCAATTAGTTTGAAGAACATTCAGGATGATTCGAGCGAATGATTTGGGCATCCATATCGCCCGAAATGAGTCCCGTCCAACATTTATTACACATCATCGAGGGGATAGCTCACGCACCAAGTCCTGCACAGGTAACACTTTCGCAACTGTGAAGTCCATAGGGGCAGCACTGTTCAGTATTTCTGCAGGGGACTTCCAACGACTAGTTGAGCCCATGAGACGGCGAGTTGCTGCACTACGACGAAGAGCAGGAGGTCGGACACGATTTTAAGAGCTGTTCCATGACTTTTGTCACCTCAGTGTATAATGAAGTATAAATCTTTCAGTTTTGCAAGATCTTATAATTGCTATCTGGAATCACGGTAGATTTCTTTATATAGGCAGCCTGGATCACAGCGTTTATTTCTTTTTCCTTCTTTTTTTTTTCAGGAAATAAGTATTTGGTCCATACTGTAAAGTAATAATTGTGCTTCACCAGCAACTCGTAAATACAGTACCCGCCATTAAATTTGATACACCACGAAGAAGACGTGCTACAGACGCGAAATTTAACCGACAGGAAGAAAATGCTGTGAAATGCAAATAATTAGCTTTTCAGAGCATTCACACAAGGGTGGCGCCGGTGGCGACACTTACAACGTGCTGATATGAGGAAAGTTTCCAACCGATTTCTCATACACAAACAGCAGTTGACCGGCGTTGCCTGGTGAAACGTTGTTGTGATGCCTTGTCTAAGGAAGAGAAAAGCGTACCTTCACGTTTCCGACTTTGATAATGGTCGGATTGTAGCCTATCGCGATTGTGGTTTATCGTATCGCGACATTGCTGCTCGCGTTGGTCGAGATCCAATGACTGTTAGCAGAATATGGAATCGGTGGGTTCAGGAGGGTAATACGGAACGCCTTGCTGGATCCCAACGGCCTCGTATCACTAGCAGTCCAGATGACAGGCATCTTATCCACATCGCTGTAACGGATCGTGCAGCCACGTCTCGATCCCTGAGTCAACAGATGGGGACGTTTGCAAGACAACAACCATCTGCACGAACAGTTCGACGACGTTTGCAGCAGCATGTACTATCAGCTCGGAGACCGATGGGGACAGATGGGGACGTTTGCAAGACAACAACCATCTGCACGAACAGCTCGACGACGTTTGCAGCAACATGGACTATCAGCTCGGACACCGTGGCTGCGGTTACCCTTGACGCTGCATCACAGACAGGAGCGCCTGCGATGGTGTACTCGACGACGTACCTGGGTGCACGAATGGCAAAACGACATTTTTTCGGATGAATGCAGGTTCTGTTTACAGCATCATGATGGTCGCATCCTTGTTTGGCGACATCGCGGTGAACGCACATTGGTAGCGTGTATTCGTCATCGCCATACTGGCGTATCACCCGGCGTGATGGTATGGGGTGCCATTGGTTACACGTCTCGGTCACCTCTTGTTTGAGTTAACGACACTTTGAACAGTGGACGTTACATTTCAGATGTTTTATGACCCGTGGCTCTACCCTTCATTCAATCCCTGCGAAACCCTACATATCAGCAGGATAATGCACGACCGCATGTTGCAGGTCCTGTACAGGCCTTTCTGGATACAGAAAATGTTCGACTGCTGCCCTGGCCAGCACATTCTCCAGATCTCTCACCAACTGAAAAGGTCTGGTCAATGGTGGCCGAGCAACTGGCTCGTCACAATAAGCCAGTCACTACTCTTGATGAACTGTGGTATCGTGTTGAAGCTGCATTGGGCAGCTGTACCTGTACACGCCATCCAAGCTCTGTTTGATTCAATGTCCAGGCGTATCGAGGCCGTTATTACGGCCAGAGGTGGTTGTTCTGGGTACTGATTTCTCAGGATCTATGCACCCAAATTGCGTGAAAATGTAATCACATGTCAGTTCTAGTATAATATATCTGTCCAATTAATACCCGTTTATCATCTGCATTTCTTATTAGTGTAGCAATTTTAATGGCCAGTAGTGTAATTCTTATTTGTCCGTCTTTTGAATACTTTAGCTATTTTTCGTTGCTTAAATAGATGGCGCAGCTAAATCTTTCAACGTAAAAGCGCTATCTTTGTTTAATACGTTTCTTCATTTGAGGTGAATAACCCTTCATGCAATGTATTTTACAAAATAGTCACCATAGATTCAGATATGCGTATCCAATACCGCACGTAATTTCGGAGCATGTGTATGGGAGACCGGGACGGAATCGGACTACCGTGGCAGAACGGCCTCGGTAGTCTAATTTCGTCTAGAGATGCAAGAGTGCGCCCAGAAGGACAAGGTTTACCAAAACAACGTCTGTTAAGGTTTAGTAACGTTACATCTGTTGTTGCGCGCCGATTACATAGTCCGCTTATAAAAGTGAATTTATTCGCTGTTCTATTATAGCTTACTGGACCGCTTCCAACTAAATTAAGTCTGTCGTATCTTTTTTCGGTACAAGCAGCTTGTAGTGCACCTAAATTCAGCATGTTGTTAGCTATCTTTGTGTACAGGGCAGCGGAAAAAAAATTGTTTACGGAGGTCAGTAGATAAGCGTTTGGGGCGGAACGATCTACCGGTATATATGTTCCTCCCCTGTCACCTTTCATTATTCATTTGACAAATTCTACCGCGTATTTAGTCTTTCTCGGTTGCAGATGGTACGTCATTACGTACGTAAAACGGAGAGACAAAGTTGGTCCACGAAACACTTGGAACAAGCTGTCGAATCGCTCGAAACAGTTTGTCGGCCTTTTATGACTTTAAAAGGATACATATAAAAGAAAAAGAACAATCCCCTTTCAAAAATTAATAAAACCTGCGGAAAATACCAATGCGTTTTCAGTAAGAAGAAAGAATTAAAACTTGTTAAATATCTTAAGGACCTGCAAAAGCGACTTTTAGGTATGAATATGAAAGAATTGCGCAAAAATCAGGCTGCTAGCTCGAGAACAGAAGAAAAAAGCGAAAGGAAAAGTCTTCAATCAGATAAGGGGAAGAGAAAGGAAAAAGAAGTTGACTCTACAGAAAATGGAACCTCCAATGACGACGAAGAAGCAGATCAGCTCGCAGAACGAAACAGATATCTGCATCCATTCAACAACGAAACGGAAATGGCTGAGGAAGATTGGGCCCTTGGATTTCTGGTTCGCCGTCCTGACCTAAGTTTCACGAAACCAAAAGCCACATTCGGGGCACTTGGCTACGGGATTCAATGAAGTTGCAGTATCGCAGTTTTCTGACTTATTGACTAAAGTTATCAACGGATAACATCAAATTAAAAAACAAAAAAACTGGAGAAGAAATTCACAACTGTAACGAGAACGGTATAATTGTGGTATCGAAACAGCACTAAAAATTGTTCCACATAAAGGACAGCATCAAGTTGGAGCTCTCACAACATCAGAACGTGGAAGTACAATGACATCTGAAATTTGTTGTTCAGCGGACGGAAGATTCATGTCTCCGATCTTGATCCATCCTAAGAGCAGGAAACAGCAAGAATTCGAATCTGATTTACCACTAGGAGGCTGAGCAGAAGCTCATGTGTGTAGATGGACGATAAGCCAAATATTCTTACACTGGTTCCACAAATTCAACGACTTCTCGAATGCAAAAATAGAAAATCCTTTTCTGCTGCTCCTTTATGAGCATGCCTCTCATACGAAAAACTTGGCAGTGATCGAACTAGCTCTGAACAACAGTGTTATCTTACTATGCTTCCCGCCACATTGCGCGCTTAAGTTTCAGTACCTGGATGTAGCATTTATGAAACTTCTGAGCATGTGTTATGAAGACGAAGTGTGAAGGTTGTTAAGATCGACCCCAGGGAAAGTAGTCACTTGGTGGCAAATGGCATCCTTGTTTGGTCAAGCATTTCTGTATGCTGCAAACATGAGAACTGCAATGAAAGGATCCGAGAAAACTGGTATTTGGACAACGATTTTCAGCGTCTTCTCAGACGATGACTTTCTGGCAGCTGTGATGACTGATATCCTGATCAAGGCAGCAGCCACCACCACTGAAAATCCTTCAGTCAGTCATTCAGCAAATCCAGCCACTAATGCCCCTATTGACTCCTCGAAACCAGCTCCGGCACTCGTACAAGCTAACTGCAGTGCAAGATTACAGACTACTTAACTGGAACCTAGACTTCAGTGTTAATTGATGCCTGATACTCCAAATGCATCCATCAATAACTAATCGGGTTCCGTACTTTTGCCCGAAAAATGTTGCACCAATACGCAGAGTTACACAAGGACAGAAACGATTGACAAAAAAAGAAAAGAATGAGCTATAAGAAAGAGACAAAAAATCCCTGGAAGCTAAAGGAGCTAAAGAGACTAGAGCCAAGATCAGGCTGCCGGCTCGAGAAGAGAAAAAAAAGTGAAAAGTAAAGGAAAAGACTTCAATCAAATAAGAGGGAGAGGAAAGAAAAAATTGACTCTACAGAAAATAAAACATTCAAAGACGACGAAGATGCGGCATGTATGTATTGCAAGGAATTCTATTCCACTTCAACTGAGGGTTGGATTGCATGTCAGATCATTCGACTTTTGTGCCATTAAAAAGCTAAACTTCCAGCTGCAGCCCTCACGAGCCATTCAGTACATTTGTGCGTCTACTCCAGAATTTTTTTTTCTTTTTGTAAGGGTTAAAGCAGGAATTGACAGATGTGAAAATTACCGAACAATCAGTTTAATAAGTCACAGCTGCAAAATACTAACACGAATTCTTTACAGACGAATTGAAAAACTGGTCGAGGTCGACCTTGGGGAAGATCAGTTTGGATTCCATAGAAATACTGGAACACGTAGGCAATACTGACCTTACGACTTATCTTAGAAGAAAGATTAAGGAAAGGCAAACCTACGTTTCTAACATTTGTAGACTCAGAGAAATCTTTTGACAATGTTGACTGGAATACTCTCTTTCAAATTCTAAAGGTGGCAGGGGTAAAACACATGGAGCGAAAGGCTATTTACAATTAGTACAGAAACCAGATGGCAGTTATAAGAGTCGAGGGGCATGAAAGGGAAGCAGTGGTTGGGAAGGGAGTGAGACAGGGTTGTAGCCTCTCCCTGATGTTATTCAATCTGTATATTGAGCTAGCAGGAAAGGAAACAAAAGAAAAACTCGGAGTAGGTATTAAAATCCATGGAGAAGAAATAAAAACTTTGAGGTTCGCCGATGACATTGTAATTCTATCAGAGACACCAAAGGACTTGGAAGAGCAGTTGGACGGAATGGATAGTGTCTTGAAAGGAGGATATAAGATGAACATCAACAAAAGCAAAACGAGGATGATGGAATGTAGTCGAATTAAGTCGGGTGATGCTGAGGGAATTAGATTAGGAAATGAGACACTTAAAGTAGTAAAAGAGTTTTGCTATTTGGGGAGCAAAATAACTGATGATGGTCGAAGTAGAGAAGATATAAAATGTAGACTGGCAATGGCAAGGAAAGCGTTTCTGAAGAAGAGAAATTTGTTAACATCGAGTATAGATTTAAGTGTCAGGAAGTTGTTTCTGAAAGTATTTGTATGGAGTGTAGTCATGTATGGAAGTGAAACATGAAGGATAAATAGTTTGCACAAGAAGAGAATAGAAGCTTTCGAAATGTGGTGCTACAGAAGAATGCTGAAGATTAGATGGGTAGATCACATAACTAATGATGAAGTATTGAATAGAATTGGGGAGAAGAGGAGTTTGTGGCACAACTTGACAAAAAGAAGGGACCGGTTAGTAGGACATGTTCTGAGGCATTGGAGCATTGGAGGGCTGCGTGGAGGATAAAAATCGTAGAGGGAGACCAAGAGATGAATACACTAACCAGTTTCAGAAGGATGTAGGTTGCAGTAAGTACTGAGAGATGAAGAAGCTTGCACAGGATAGAGTAGCATGGAGAGCTGCATCAAACCAGTCTCAGGACTGAAGGCCACAACAACAACAACAACAAGGGTTAATGCCTACTGCATTAACGCAGAAAAACACACACACACACACACACACACACACTGTGAAATTTCGCAAACTGTATGAATGATGGTTTGTGAGTGTCTTCTTTCTGCATAACGGAGAAGGCACGGTACCTTATAACCACAAACAGATGGTTACAGTGCAAAACAGATAGCACAGCACACAAATACGAATGTAAATATTTGATAAGGACGGTGAGAAATTCTTGAAATGCGCCGTGCGAAGCATGAACAAATACGTAAGTGGTCCAGTGTTCGATAACCGTATTTAAAGAATGAATGTCAGTAGCAGGTTTCCAAAAACATCGATTATGGTGAATGAAATTGAGTCAAATGCTTCTGCTTCCCAATTGTGGTCGGCACTTCTTGGAGAACCATGATACAAAATTTTAACTGAAGACATTCGTAACTATCCCTGACACCGCTTTCCTCAACATTCTGTTTTCTTTTACACATTTTGATCATATGCATATGCTGAAAAAATTTAATCAGTTTGTCTTATTGACAAACTTGTAGCACAATTGTTTTTTAGCACGAACTTTGTTCCTGATTGACAATACATTGCAGATAATTGATACCAGTGTTAATAAACAACAAGGTAGTAAATGCCCAAACATTACAAATGCTGGAAATTATTTAATTCGAAGAAAAATTATCGTTGGTTTAGTTGCTAGGGAGTGGCCGCAATGTGTCCACTGATTATGTTCTGATATGCAACTTAATTTCACAAATATGTGTGTAACAGCAAAGCATGTTTATTTCTACCTATGCTACCTGCCCTCTAAAGTGAGCTAACGTAATGTGGGTGTACTATTTATAGCAATGAGTATAGTATGTGATCCAATTATCGGCTCTTGTTATTGAATCCTTGTAAGGAAAAGAAAAATTTATTCCTTTTGAAAGTTACGTTAAAGGACAGTGAGATCCTTTTAGTTTTGATACCTCATGCTGTATATCTGCAATACGTTTATACAGAAACATCTCTCAAAGGAATAAAATTACACTGTTGTTGTTGTGGTCTTCAGTCCTGAGACTGGTTTGATGCAGCTCTCCATGCCACTCTATCCTGTACAAGCTGCTTCATCTCCCAGTACTTACTGCGACCTATATCCTTCTGGATCTGCTTAGTGTATTCATCTCTTGGTCTCCCTCTACGATTTTTACCCTCCAAGCTACCCTCCAATACTAAATTGGTGATCCCTTGATGCCTCAGAACTTATCCTACCAACCGATACCTTCTTCTAGTCAAGTTGTGCCACAAGCTCCTCTTCTCCCCAATTCTATTCAATACCTCCTCATTAGTTATGTGATCTACCCATCTTATCTTCAGCACTTTTCTGTAGCACCTCATTTCGAAAGCTTCTATTCTCTTCTTGTCCAAAGTATTTATCGTCCATGTTTCACTTCCATACATGGCTACACTCCATGCAAATACTTTCAGAAACGACTTCCTGACACTTAAATCTATACTCGATGTTAACAAATTTCTCTCCTTCAGAAACACTTTCCTTGCCATTGCCAGTCTGCATTTTATATCTTCTCTACTTTGACCATCATCAGTTATTTTGCTCCCCAAATAGCAAAATTCTTTTACTACTTTAAGTGTCTCATTTCGTAATCTAATTCCCTCAGCGTCACCCGACTTAATTCGACTATATTCCATTATCCTCGTTTTGCTTTTGTTGATGTTCATCTTATATACTCTGTCCATACCGTTCAACTGGTCTTCCAAGTCCTTTGCTGTCTCTGACAGAACTACAATGTCATCGGCAAACCTCAAAGTTTATATTTTTTCTCCCTGGATTTTAATACCTACTCCGAATTTTTCTTTTGTTTCCTTTACTGCTAAAATTACACTAGGATGTATTAAATTATCACGAGTTTGTGATATACAGTTCCTTTAAAATGTTAGCAGGAATCTAGAACGTTCAACGAGAGTGCTACGAGACTAAACACAGAAAGCTCTACACATACGCACTCAGATCTCTGGTGCAGTCTTGTTAAAGGCCTTGGAGCCATTCAGAAAAATTTCCTCTGATTAGTCGAAACTGTTTCCAACGGTCTATCGGCCACAACTCGAACAGCTTTCACCCAGTCTAAAACCAAGGGAACTGGGAGAATGCGTGTACCAAATGCATTCGCATGGTTGCAGCGGTTGTAATTGTATCTCGAACCAACGTATAAACAGGACAGTCCGAATCTGTGCTGCAGCACAGTGCACAGTTGTGACCGGGCGCTGGGCTACCTTCGCATCTTCGCGAACTGAGCAACTGTGTCGCGTAGCGGCACCACTCGTCGTGGGAATTCACCCCACGAACGAGGGGAGAGATGCGTTCACCAGCCAGACTCCCTGCAGAGCGGTAAAAATTCCCTCGAGCTCCCTTCTTGTGCAGACAACACAGTGTTGCAGCCTCCTAGAGGGTTTACGACAGGAGGTGCCGCCCTCGTGTGTCAGCCCAGGAGAAAGTCTGCTCTCGACAGCAGGGGCGCCATAAATCAGCACAGAATCCTGTCTGGTCGCGGGAGAGATTCCCTCCACTGGAGCAGGTGTCGGGGGTCGGAGTGGTGGGGGGTTGGGGGTGAGCTGGAGTCGGGAGTGCCCTACCTGCACAGCAGTGTCTGGGGTGCCGTCCCCTTCAAGGCGAATACAAACAAAGACACTTTCCACACTTCTGCCTGTCTCGCTGTCGAGGACACCTCGTTCCGGAGAGACCGTTGGGGATGATTGCAGATTATTTTCTCCCTGACGTTCTTTGGGATACCAATATTCTAGTAAAACATTAGGAACGCGTATGTTCGCTTCGACGGCTATCTTTCGCCACAACTGTTAAGAAATTCTAACGGATCCAGAAAATACGATTCTTGTGAGACACAAATAGAGCTTTATTCACACGAAATAGTAAGTACTTTCGACAAGGAATCTCAAGTTGAGACCATATTTTTAGATTTCCAGGAGGCTTTTGACACAGATCCTCACAGTGGCTTCTAATGAAATTGCTTGCCTATCGAGTATGTCTCAGTTGTGTGACTGCATTCGTGATTTCCTGTCACAAAAGTACGCAGTGTTTGACAGGTTGCTTTTTTTTCTAGTGACGTTGAAGCGATATTTAGGATTCTCGAAGGAAGTGTTATACCCCCCATGCTGCTCGTAATCTATACAAACAATTTAGGAGACAATTCGAGAAGCCCTCTTAGATTGCTTGCAGATTATGCTGTCGCTTACCGTCTAGTTAACTCATCAGTAGATCGAAACTAATAACGGTATGATACAGACAATTGGCAGTGCGCCCTGAGGTCCTCCACTTAAGTGCTACAAAAGAATTAGTTAAATTTTAGATACTCTACAAATCACATAAATTTAAAGATAGTCTATTCAAGTAAATTCGTGGGCACTTCAATTACGTGTAACTTACATTGGAAACATAAGATAGAAGATGTGGGAAAGACTTTTATTGGCAAGAGACTTAGAAGTTACAACGAATCTGCGCAGTGCAGGATCCTTGCCAGATCGGATTGATGGAGGACAACGAAAAAGTTCAAAAAAGCGCTGCTAGTTTTGTATTATCGCGAGATAGTGGAGAGTGTGTCACTGATACGATAAGCTAGTTGGATTGGCAGTCATTAAAACCGAGGCATTTTCCTTTGTGACGCAAACTTTTCACGAAATTTCAATTACCAATTCCCTCTTCAACTTCCAAACTACTTTGTTGGTTCGCATCTACACAGGGAGAAGTGACCATCGTAATAAAATCAGAGAAACCAGAACTAGCAAGGAAACATTTTGAGAGGGATCATTCTCCCTACTCCTTGTTTGGGACTGGAACGGTGAAGGAACAGTCTGAACATGGTTCTCAGAACCCTCTGGTAAATTTAGATGATTTGATATTTACTGTCTTAAGTGCATCTCGGGGGTTTGGTGGGTAAGGGCCAGAATACCAACCTGGAGTGAAGGGTTCTAGCGTTGTGGTATTGCTGTCATGTTCTGTGACTATATATACAGTCGCTTTAAGATTTTTTGTCACTTACCGCTCCTTCTACCTCTGACAAAGATCTGTTAAGCTGAAAATGCCGAGAGGCACCGTGTTTCGAAAGTCTGAGGTGACAAAAGATTTGAGATAGCGATATGTACATATGCCAATGGCGCTAGTATCGTGTACACAAGGTATAAAAGGGCAGTGCATTGGCGGAGACGTCATTTGCGCTCAGGTGACTCATGTGAACTTACACCATGCGCAAAGAGTTCCGAAGTGATTATGGCCGCACGAAGGGAATTAACAGGTAAATTATAAAACTAGGGCAGCCGCATCTAAAACAGTTATACATGATTAACTGACCAACGCGTACAATACAACAGGTGTTTAAACACAAATGTTAAAAGAATTAAAGTATAAAACTGGATGAAAGCTCCAACAGTCCTCTGTAGTTGTATTTATTTAAGTTGATTAGAGACCCATACAACCGGCAGACATTTAATAATTTTTTTCATAATGTGGGGCCCCAGTCATAACATATTTCTTTAAAGTCAGTACTGCCATTAGACTGTTTTTTATTTGCAGTGTTATATTTACACGATCATGATTTCAGCTTTAAAGTGCCATTATCAAGTGTTTTAATGTTATACAGTGCCTAAGATGGCATACTGTTGTATTTAAAATACACTATGTGTCTAATAGTGTAATTTAAATACGACAGAATACCATCTTAGGCACTGTATAACATTAAAACACTTGATAATGGCACTTTAAAGCCGAAATCGTGATGTGTAAATGTAACACTGCAAATAAAAAACAGTCTAATGGCGGTACTGACTTTGAAGCCATACAACCGGCTTCGCTATTTTTAAGTTGCGTCTTCTGTTGTATATGCTCACAGCAAATTTTATAAATTAATGGTTTGATAATAGGAGAAAAAAGTTGTCCTGTTCAAAATGTTCAAGTGTGTGTGAAATCCTATGGCACTTAACTGCTAAGGTCATCTGTCCCCAAGCTTACACACTACTTAACCTACATTATGCTAAGGGCAAACACACACACCCATGCCCGAGGGAGGACTCGAACCTCCGCCGGGACCAGCCGCACAGTCCTTGACTGCAGCGTCCCATACCGCCCGGCTAATCCCGCGCGGCGTTATCCTGTTCCACGCGCAAATAGACCGAGGAAAAAACTACCGTCAATACGCCTCCGTATGAGCCCCAATTCCTCTTATCTTCGTGTTCGTTATGCGAAATGTATGTTGGCGGCAGTAGAGTCGTTCTGTAGCCCGTTTCATATGCCGGTTCTCTAAATGTTCTCAGTAGTGTACCCCGAAAATAACGTCGCCTTCCCTCCAGGGATTCCCATTTGAGTTCCCGAAGCATCTCCGCAATACTTGCGTGTTGTTAGAACCTGCCGGTAACAAATCTAGCAGCCCGTCCCTGAATTACTTTGATGTACTTCTTTAATCCGACCTAGTGCAGTTCCCTAACACACTACCAGTACTCAGAAATAGGTCGTACTAGTCCTCTGTACGCTGTCTCCGTTACAAGTGAACCATACTTCCCTAAAATTCTCACAATAAACCGAAGTCGACCATTCACCTTCCCTACTACTATTGTCACATGCTCGATCTATTTCGTATCGCTCTGTAACGTTTCGCCCAGATATTTAAACGACGTAACCGTCTCAAGCAGCACACTGCTAATGCTGTATTCGAAAATTATAGGTTTTTTTTTTCTTACGCATCCGCATTAATTTACATTTTTGTACATTTACGACAAGCTGCCATTCATTACAAAATGGCTCTGAGCACTATGGGACTTAACTTCTGAGGTCATCAGTCCCCTAGAACTTAGAACTACTTAAACCTAACTAACCTAAGGACATCACACACACCCATGCCCGAGGCAGGATTCGAACCTGCGACCGTAGCAGTCCCGCGGTCACCAACTAGAAATTTTGTCTAAGTCACCTCGCGTCCTCCTGCACTCACTCAACGACGACACCTTATCCTACACCAAAGCATCATCAGAAAACAACTGCAGATTGTTGTTACTCTTCCTGTCTGCCAGATCATTACATACAGCTGTCCTCTCACACATCCCCGGGGCACTCCCGACGATGCCCTTGCCTCTGACGAACACTCGCCGTCGAGGACAACATTCTGGGCTGTATTACATAGTCTCCAAGCCTCTCACACATCTGGAAATCTATTCCACATGCTCGTAGCTTTGTTAATAGTCTGCAGCGGGGCAAATGCTTTTCGGAAATGTAGAAATACGGAATTTGCCTGTCGCACTTCATCCATGGTTCTCAGGATATTATGTGTGCAGAGGACAAACTGAGTTTCGCACGAACGACGATTTGTAAAACCGTGCTTATCCCCGGACAGTAGCTTTTGGTTCTCAAGGAGATTTATTATATTCGAAACTGATGTTAAGGATATTGGTGTATAATTTTGCGGGTCCATTCTTTTACCATTATATACAGGAGTCACCTGTGCTTTTTTCCGGTGCTTGAGGGCTTCACACTGGGCGTGAGATTGGCGATAAATGCAAGTAAGTAGGAGGCCAATGGCGTAGAGCACTCTTTGTAAGACCGAATTGGGATTCCATCCGGATCTGGCGCAATATCTTGTTTTGAACTCTTTCAGTTCTCTCTACACCAGGGATGCTTATTACGATGTCATCAATATGGGAGTCTCTTTGATGATCAAACGGAATTAAGGAGCTTATTTTTCTTTGATAAAAAAAAAATATCTAGATACTACGTGAAAATATGTGTCAGTCCACACCCAACGACTTAAGGTCCACCTTACAAGATAATCTGTCTTGTATTCACGCATTTCTTTATAGCTCCAGTAAATACCCTACTACACACACGTGGCATCTTGTATACTCCGCACGAAGATGGCGTTTATCCTTTACACCTCTGAGGGCTTGACATATTTTCCTTGTTGGTCTAGAAACCAATTCGATGTTCTGGTTCTGTAAAAGCTTACCTGTCACGTCAATTTAATTTTTAGTAAAAGGAGAATAAACTATGTTCTTCCATCGTTTTTTTTTTGTTATCGTCCTTCGGCATACTATTATTTAGTCGTAGAACTTTATTTACTTCTTTTCATTATTAGTCATTTTTATCGCTTCAAATCTTGTAACTCGACGTATAGGCTTTCTGGTGTACAAACTCTCTCGGCTCTGCCTTTGGCTATGTCACTCACCGTCATCCAGACAGTGGCACCAGGAGCACCTCTGAAGATCTCCAGCGCAACTCTGGACGAAACGTCACAAAAAATAAAGTTTCATGGACCACCTACAGACAACCCAGGAGATTAACTATCGCCTAAGACAGCTAGTCGTGAAAGTCTACACTGTATGATGTAACTGCAGCAACATCTCAAAAGGGTTAAATATTGCTTTTCATAAGTCAGTTGTGATTAAAATAATGGTTTATCAGTGGTCCAACCGTCTATAAGATAGTCACGAAGATGAAGATGACGAGCGCCGGAACAGTCCAGCATATCGACTGATCAAATCATACAAAAAGTGAAAGAAATCACCGTGAGAGAAGATGACAGATAACCAGTTATTAGCATCTCACTTAGAGAATGAGTTGACATCATTTGATTCCAGTATGGTGCTCGTAGATGCATTATGGGCAAAGTTTAAACGGATTGTAAATCGTGCGCTGAAGAAATACGTGCCTGGTAAATTGATTAAGGGCGTAAACGACCCACCGTGGTTTAACAACGAAGTTCGGAAAACGGTGAGGAAGCAAAGGCTGTTGCACTTTCGGTTCGGAAGAGAACGCGCAAAAGACAACAGGTAAAAATTAGTAGAAATTCTTGCGTCTCTGTAAAGATATTGCGCGGAACGTACAATAACTACCACCGCCACACCTTAACAAAATACCTGGCCAAGAATCCGAGAAGATTCTGGTCCCATGCAAAATCGCTCTGGTGTGGCAGCAGGAGACAGCAAAACGAAAGCCGAAGTATTAAATTTCGCTTTTAAGAAATCAACAATCAACCTTCAGATAGGTTAACTTGTAGTATGTTTATATTAAGGTATTGCTTATATATATATATATATATATATATATATATATATATATATATATATATATATATATATATAAAGCAATACCTTAATATAAACATACTACTTGTAGTATGTTTATATTAAGGTATTGCTTTAATATATATATATATAAAAGCAATACCTTAATATAAACATACTACAAGTTAACCAATGAACGGAATTAAGGAGCTTATTTTTCTTTGATCAAAAAAAAATATCTAGATACTACGTGAAAATATGTGTCAGTCCACACCCAACGACTTAAGGTCCACCTTACAAGATAATCTGTCTTTGCTGAATGAATATATATATGAATATATATATATATAAGTTACACACACACACACACATATATATATATATATATATATATATATATATATATATATATATTTGTGTAACTTGTATAAACTACAGTGTGTCTGCCGCTCATGTTTCCCTGTTTTCAGAAACGTGTATAGTGGTCGACGCGAGCAAACCTCGCCACGCGAGGTTGCAGTGTGACGGAAATCTCAGAATTTGAATTTCAGGGCCGTCCGGACCCCGTTAACGCGCGATTTCTCTATTCCATTCAAACCCTTTGGATCGTGTGTTTGTGAAATCGTAATAGATTAACGTTTGCTCGCGTACATCGTACGTTCATCAAATTGACGTTTTGTCTTAAACTTGCATAAAGTCTAGAATCTTGAGTGTAGTAGAATGCCAAGTATAAACAGAACAATTACTAGTACCCTTCAGCTCAGATAGCATCAAATTAATTTTACCTTTCCAGTGAGTGTAAAACTGAGAATGAGTGAGAAAGGCTATAGCCGAAATTGTAAACATTTAGTTATCTATTTCATCTTTTAAAGTATGGTTGTTGTTACCGGCACGTAAAGGGGCCGTTGTCACAAGTGTGACGGTTAATATTGTAAATACTAATTGTGGATAGGGCCTTGATACGCAAATGTTGTTAATTTATTATTACTGCTGATGAATTCATGTGTATGTATAATCAATAAAGAAGTGTTGTAACTACAAACTGGTTGTGTTACTGGTATACAAGGTTAGAGTGTGCAATCGCCACATCAAGATACAGTTCGACAATTAAGTTTTATGTGATGGGCAATCAAAAAGTTTCCATTCGAAGGTCGTACAGTCCAGAATCAGTATGACAATCAGGCAAAATAGCGGTGAGCAGTGAGGCAGTCATCCCACCGCCGCACCAGGTTGATGATACGCGTTTGGTAAAACACCGTGTGTGTCCTGCTGTGTGAAGAAGTCCATAACTGCCCGCTGCACACCCTCGTGCGACAGGAATTGTCTACACTTCAGGGCACTTTTTTAAGGGATCGGAGGTCTTATAATAGCATAGAGAGAGAGAGAGAGAGAGAGAGAGAGAGAGAGAGAGAGAGAGAGAGACAGAGAGAGAGAGAGAGAGAGAGAGAGAGAGAGCAGGGCTCATGGCGGGTGCTTGTCTCCCAGTTGAGTTGGCTTGACTTCTGCGTTATGACAATTGGGATATGGGGAAATTCGTTATCATGCAGCAGTTTCCACGGACCTTTCGCTTTACAGCTGTTTATACAGGCTTACCCTCGTCGAAGTAGCGTTGTGTTACATACCTGCTGCAGCAGTGCCCTAAAACAGAAACGTTTTGATCACCCAGTATATTTGATTATGGATATCTCCGTAGATCAGATTTATACTTCTTCAACATTTTAATCAGTATTTCTAGGAAAGTTTATGGTTGGCTCTGAGCTCTATGGGACTTAACTGCAGAGGTCATCAGTCCCCTAGAACTTAGAACTAGTTAAACCTAACTAACCTAAGGACATCACACACATCCATGCACGAGGCAGGATTCGAACCTGCGACCAGAGCGGTCGCGCGGTTTTAGACTGAAGCGCCTAGAACCGCTCGGCCACTCCAGCCGGCAGCAAACTTTAATACAAAATATCTGATTAGCTTTACACAAAATAAAGAAACAAATATACTACCAATACACATTTAACCTTGTTGACAGTTGAGAAGAGACTAAACATCCGGTATTATTAACAATGCACAAACACTTAATCATGTTTATCAACGGAACAATGAAATAAAGTGTGAATCGGACTAATGCAACTGGCGGAACTACTAAATTCCCGCCACTTTTCGAACACACGTCGTATGTTGGACACAGCTGACAAAATGAAGCCTCCAGAAAAATATAAAGACTTTCGCCAAAGAGAGATCGAACTGGCGTGACGCACAGAAGAGTATTACTTCTCACTACTGCTCGACCTGTGTAAAGATCAGATGAATATGACTGAAAATATACATGGTTTGAAATGTACGAAAATCAAAAAACCGTGTTTGCCAGGCAGTCCTTGGAAGGCATCCGGTCTAGCGCACGTAATGCGAAAGATATTCTTAATGAATTGATATCGGTTTACCACACTAATCACGTGACTAAAAGGGCAAAGCAGAAATCAATTACCGAAATAATCGAAAATTTAAAGAAAAATTCGTATAGCATTTATGCATGAAGGGAAACATTTCTGGGGTTGATCGCTGGTCAGTCCCACGATTTTCATCTGTCACGCCGGCCGCTGTGGCCGAGCGGTTCTAGGCACTTCAGCCCGGAACCGCGCTGTCGCAGGTTCGAATCCTGCCTCAGACTGACGCTGTTATTTAAGGTGAAGAATACCTGATGAACAGTAGGTCACCTCTACCTGGATTGGTAAGCCAGCTCAAAGGTCGCGGGAAGTCGGACGTATACTAGCTCTAACAGGACCACGCCTAATAAAGCACCGCAGTCAGCAGTAGCTGCTTTACCTTTTCATGTCACGATTACTCTTCCACTCCAGTTTGCGGCTGACTCCAGTTGCTGGTCGCCGGCCTTGCAGTTTAGTTTCTCGGGATTTTCATCTTTTTGCACACCGTATATGCTATTTACTTATGCTGAATGTCAGCTGCTGCCAGTCTTTCCTCTGCAGCAAGCAGATTTTGCAACAATACTCGAATTACAACTGCATCTATTCACCCGCCTCAGTGGCCCAGGTCAAAGACTTATGACAGTGTTCTCCAACGCCGGGGGCCGGCTAACGACTCTGTACGACGCCACCCCACGGTCAACTGGACGTGGGTTTGGAGAACCATCACCCGCCCTTCCTATCCACTATAGTACGGTCGACGTGGTATATGATGACTAATGTTATAGTTCTGGGTGGCGATTTTAATTTGAAGGATATGGACTGGGAGACTCAAACGCTTATAACGGGTGGCAGGGACAAAGAATCCAGTGAAATTTTCTTAAGTGCATTATCTGACAACTACCTTGAGCAGTTAAACAGAGAACCAACTCGTGGCGATGGTGACAAACTGGTGACAAACAGACCCGAACTATTTGAAACAGTTAACACAGAACAGGGATTCAGCGATCACAAAGCGGTTACTGCATCGATGATTTCAGCCGTAAATGGAAATATTAAAAAAGGTAGGAAGATTTTTCTGCTTAGCATGGTGCAGGGAATGGCAATTGAATCTCAATGAAGACAAGTGTATTGTGCTGCGAATACATAGAAAGAAAGATCCTTTATCATTTAGCTACAATATAGCAGGTCAGGAACTGGAAGCAGTTAATTTCATAAATTATCTTTGAGTACGCATTAGGAGTGATTTAAAATGGAATGAGCATATAAAGTTGATCGTCGGTTAAGCAGATGCCAGACTGAGGTTCATTGGAAGAATCCTAAGGAAATACAATCCCAAAACAAAGGAAGTAGGTTGCAGTACACTTGTTCGCCCACTGCTTGAATATTGCTCACCAGTATGGGATCCGTACCAGATAGCGTTGATAGAAGAGATAGATAAGATCCAACGAAGAGCAGCGCGCTTCGTTACAGGATCATTTAGTAATTGTGAAAGCGTTACGGAGATGACAGATAAAATCCACTGGAAGACTGCAAGAGAAGCGCTCAGTAGCTCGGTATGAGCTTTTGTTAAAGATTCGAGAACATACCTTCACCGAGGTGTCAAGCAGTATATTGCTCCCTCCTACGTATATCTCGCGAAGGGACCATGAGGATAAAATCAGAGACATTAGAGCCCACCCAGAGGCATACCGACAATCTTTCTTTCCACGAACAATACGAGACTGGAATAGAAGGGAGAACCGACAGAGGTACTCAATGTACCCTCCGCCACACACCTTCAGGTGGCTTGTGGAATATGGATGTAGATGTAGATCCGACGAAGGCTACAGTCCATTCATTTGACTGACCTGCCCATGTGCCCCAGTTGTTCGATGGTAGATAGAGACGAACGCAGAATGAGCTGTGCCTCGCACGTCAGCGCTGGAAACTGATCCGCCACATGCTGGTTTCCCTCCTACGCCGCCCTTTCGGTTGTGCCACTGGACCTCTTTCATCCCCACGCCGTTTATTTCCCGATGACTCGGATGAAAGCGGCCAATCGTGTTAAAAGAATGGCAATACATTACATGTACCGCGACGGCGAAAAGGAAGTTATCGATTTGTGGCAATACGTGATGGACGAGTTCATGGTCTTAAGGAGCAGTGCGCAATACGGGAATCTTTTTGCTAGCATTTGGGGTCGTCATTCATGAACCCACCGCCCAGGTGGGGTGTGCCGGGTGCGAGAAGAAGTTGACTTGCAGACGCGATGTTTCCACGATCCCCGTGCGGTGACAGAATAAGTCTGTGACTGCGTTCGGCGGCCCCGGACACACCGACGTTTGACGACTGGTGATGCCCGTAGAAGTGATGACAACCTGATACTGGCCGCCCTCTTCGATAAGGTGATTCCAGCGGGCAAGATGGCTATTTTCGTTGACATTATCGTCATAATTTTTGGCCGATGGCTCCCTTGCATTTGTTGATTAAAAGAAATTATGACAGCGCAATCCACTGCTAGGCTTCGGAATTCGATCCCTACCCGCCTTGCTTCCTCCAGCCCGCCGCTGACTGTACTCCTCAATTCAAAAATATAAAAAATAAAGAAATAATTGAAGAAAAATTAAATATATAAATAAATAAACTTGGTAGGTGGCCCAGGATCGATGTCCGGCCGATGCGTTTGTTCTTACTTTACTGTTCCGTTTCCACATACAAGAGGCAGAATGCACACAGTGATCATTTTTGCCAGCAAGGAAACAAAACTTTTTCTTCAAATTGCTCTTGGAATTAGATAGAGTTTACTTTAATTTTTCGGCCAAATGATTTATTTTGGGCAAAAATAAAAGAGAAAAAGAAAAGAAGTCTACTAGTTTACCTTTATCAAAAAAGAAAAGAAAAAAGAAAGCGGCTGACGCTTGTAAAAAAACGAGAAAAAAAATAAAATGAAAAAAGATCACTAACGCATGCTTGTGCAGTGGCACTCGACCTGGAGATAAGCTTGTACGAATCCTGGTAGTGGAAAGATATTTCACTGCCGGTATTTTGGCCGGCAAGGGGAGGAGAAGTGATGGAGTAAGTCTCCTGAACTCCAGATTTTGCGCCAACGTCCTGCTTTTAATACCCAACCTCTCTTCAGTGTCTCGTGAAGTGAGGGCATCTGATATTGTTGGTTGATCCGTCCGTCGGCTGGGGACGTTAAACCTGGCGACCCCCGTAGTGCTATGTGCCGGCACTGGTTTCAACATCTTCTTTCTCTCATCATCATCATCATTCACCACAAACATTGCACTACACACCACACATGCGTGTGGTATAACGAACATTGTAATGGAGAATACTGCAAATAAATGAAACAGAAAATAAACCGCACCTGCTAGTTCACCGTGACGTGCAGCGCGCCAGTTTGCGTGGCGTGTGGGTGTGGTAGGCCAGGATCGAATCCGCGCAACACATTAACGACGGTGGCTGGATTTTAGGGAGTCTTCCACGCTCGTTTGATCACATGCTCGACTGGTCCCACTTTACGCTTCAGAACGTAGATGCACTAACAGTTAAAATACGATCACACGCAGAAACGAGATTACAAAATTTGCAGACAGATGGTGCATACGACTTCCCTCCCTCACGTAACTGACGACTGCGCTGACAGAAACGCCAGCCGGCCGCAAACTTAAAGAAAATAAATTTACTGAATTCTGAGTAGAGGGGTGCCCTCATTATAGGGGAAAAACGCTGACGAAAAGTAGAATATTCTAATTACAGCTGCATTATCTGGAACACTATCACCTCCATCAGGTAGTCACGACGCATCGCATTCCTAGAATATAGTCCTGCTATCGAGAACCGTCTCGGGTTGCCACTATGGGGACTGAGCTCTACCTGATTATGCAAACGTCCGCCTCCGTAGGTCAGTCATCACCGTGTCTGACTGCTGTGCGGAGGACGCGGTTTCGATTCCCGGTACTGCCAGGGATTTTTCTTTGGACGGGGGACTGGTATCGGGTGCACTCAGCCTCGTGAGACCAACTGAGGAGCTTATTGAATGAGAAACAGCGGCTCTCAAGTCAAGAAAGCCGACAACGGCGGGGACAACAGTTTGCTCACACCGCACCCGACTATGCTGCATCCAATGCCCTAGTGGCATAGGATGAAACGGTGATCGGTCGGCTCCGATTGGCCCATCAGAGCCAGAACGTGGAGCTTTTCTTGATTATGCAAACAACTGATTGTCTTGAAACTTTCTGCTAAGTTAAAGACTGTGTGCCGGACTGGGACTCGAACCTCGGACCTTTCAGAGTGGCAGAGGTCCCAGGCTCGTGTCTCGTTCCGGCACACAGTTTTTAACTTACCAGAAATTTTCGAATCAGCGCACACTCCAGAGTAGTATGAAATTTTTTTTCTGGAGCTACGTTTCGTATTGCCCAAACATGTTGAGAACATCTGTGTCAGCATTAATGAGTCAAGTTCTGTTTAGGTCTGAAAAACAGAACGGGTTTTACGGAATAATTATTGAAACGAAAATTAAGCTAAAGCATGTTATAACACACACGACAAAGGAATTATCTGAATGGGACCGAAATCAGTAGAAGTGACATACATGTACAGGCAAACTATTACAATATCAGAAAAATTGGATGATTTATTCAAGAGCATGAGCTTCAAAAATTGAACAATTCAATAGCCTGTTGATGCGCCTTCAACCATCAATCCTGGTTGTCGGGCCTTATAGCAGATGAGAGTCAGATTGGCATCCCTCAGCTGTCCGAGGGGTCTGCAGACATTGGGGATCAGTTCGAAATGGGACTCATCGTTGGAGACAATTCTGTCCCAGTCAAAAATGGTTCAAATGGCTCTGAGTACTATAGGACTTAACATCTGAGGTCATCAGTTCTCTAGAACTTAGAACTACTTAAACCTAACTAACCTAAGGATATCGCAACAATCCACCCCGAGGAGGATTAGAACCTGCGACCGCAGCGGTCGCGCAGTTCAAAACTGAAGCGCCTAGAACCGATCGGCTCCAGTCAATGAGATTCCAGGCATCGATGAGCAGCGAAGGCACCCCTGGAGGCGCCTCAGGATGGGGTGAGATCTGAACTTGAAAGTCACCCGCCTTACGGCCCGGCAACTGGAAGTGATATTCTGGGGTGGCATTTCTTTTCAGAGTAGGACCCCTTTGGCTGTCATCCTTGGAATCCTTACAGTATGGCGGTACATCGACGATATTCTTCGTCCTGTTTTGTTGACCTTCAAGGTAAGCCATCCCAGGCTTACATTTCAGCAAGATAATGCCCGCCACAACACGGCGAGAGTTCGTATTGCTTGTCTTCGTGCTTGCCAATCCCCCCTACTTTGACTAACACGGCCGCCGTGCCTGTCACCAATTGAGAAAGTTTGTAGCATTATGCGCAGGGCACTCTACCCAGCTGTGGGTTTTGAAGATCTAACGCGTCACTTGGACACAATGTGGCACGATATCCCGCAGAAGGGCACCCAAAAGTCTATCAATCAATTCCCAGCTGGATAAGTGCTTGCATGAGGGCCAGATGTGGAGGAACGCGTTATTGACATGCTCAACGTGTGAAGCACTTTCTCATGAATAAGTAATTCAGTTCTTCCGAAACTGTAGTCATTTATTTGTCTGTAGATGTTAGTGACATCTACCGATTTATGTCCGGATAATTGCTTCGTTCGATAGTAGGAAAAGGAAGAGAAGGAAACGTTCAAAATGGTTCAAATGGCTCTGAGCACTATGGGACTCAACTGCTGAGGTCATTAGTCCCCTAGAACTTAGAACTAGTTAAACCTAACTAACCTAAGGACATCACAAACATCCATGCCCGAGGCAGGATTCGAACCTGCGACCGTAGCGGTCTTGCGGTTCCAGACTGCAGCGCCTTTAACCGCACGGCCACTTCGGCCAGCGAAGGAAACGTAGTAGGTGAATATGGATTGGGGGGAAGAGATGAAAGAGGAAGCCGCTTGGAAGAATTTTGCACAGAGCATAGATTAATCATACTAACACTTGGTTCAAGAATCATGAAAAAAGGTTGTATACATGGAAGAGGCCTGGAGATACTAAAAGGTATCAGATAGATTATATAATGGTAAGACAGAGATTTAGGAACCAGGTTTTAAATTGTAAGACATTTCCAGGGGCTGATGTGGACTCTGACCACAATCTAATGGTTATGAACTGTAGATTAAAACTGAAGAAACTGCGAAGACGTGGGAATTTAAGGAGATGGGACCTGGATAAACTGAAAGAACCAGAGGTTGTACAGAGTTTCAAGGAGAGCATAAGGGAACAATTGACAGGAATGGGAGAAATAAATATAGTAGAAGAAGAATGGGTAGCTTTGACGGATGAAGTAGTGAATGCAGCAGAGTATGAAGTAGGTAAAAAGACGAGGGCTAGTAGAAATCCTTGGGTGACAGAAGAAATATTGAATTTAATTGTTGAAAGGAGAAAATATAAAAATGCAGTAAATGATGCAGGCAAAAAGGAATACAAACGTCTCAAAAATGAGATCGACAGGAAGTGCAAAATGGCTAAGCAGGTATGGCTAGAGGACAAAAATAAGGATGTAGAGGCTTATCTCACTAGGGGTGAGATAGATACTGCCTACAGGAAAATTAAAGAGACATTTGGGGAAAAGAGAACCACTTGTATGAATATCAAAAGCTCAGATGGAAACCCAGTTCTAAGTAAAGAAGGGAAAGCAGAAAGGTAAAAGGATTATATAGAGGGTCTATACAAGGGCAATGTTCTTGAGGACAATATTATGAAAATGGAAGAGGACAAAGATGAAGATGAAATGGGAGACACGATACTGCGTGAAGAGTTTGACAGAACACTGAAAGACCTGAGTCGAAACACGGCCCCGGGAGTAGACAACATTCCATTAGAACTACTGACAGCCTTGGGAGAGCCGGTCCTAACCAAACTACCATCTGGTGAGCAAGATGTATGAGACAGGCGAAATGCCCTCAGACTTCAAGAAGAATATAATAATTCCAATACCAAAGAAAGCAGGTGTTGGCAGATGTGAAAATTACCGAACTATCAGTTTAATAAGTCACAGCTGCAAAATACTAACGCGAATTCCTTACAGACGAATTGAAAAACTGGCAGAAGCCGACCTCGGGGAAATTCAGTTTGGATTCCGCAGAAATGCTGGAACACGTGAGGCAACACTGACCCTACGACTTATCTTAGAAGATTGATTAAGGAAAGGCAAACCTACGTTTCACGCATTTGTAGACTTAGAGAAAGCTTTTGACAATATTGACTGGAATACTCTCTTTCAAATTCTGAAGGTGGCAGGGGTAAAATACAGGGAGTGAAAGGCTATTCACAATTTGTACAGAAACCAGATGGCAGTTATAAGAGTCGAGGGGCATGAAAGGGAAGCAGTGGTTGGGAAGGGAGTGAGAGAGGGTAGTAGCCTATCCCCGATGTTATTCAATCTGTGCATTGAGCAAGCAGTAAAGGAAACAAAACAAAAAATTCGGAGTAGGAATTAAAATCCATGGAGAAGACATAAAAACTTTGAGGTTCACTGATGACATTGTAATTCTGTCAGAGACAGCAAAGGACCTGGAAGAGCAGTTGAACGGAATGGACAGTGTCTTGAAAGGAGGATATAAGATGAACATCAACAAAAGTAAAGCGAGGATAATGGAATGTAGTGGAATTAAATCGGGTGATGCTGAGAGAACTAGATTAGGAAATGAGACACTTAAAGTACTAAAGGAGTTTTGCTATTTGGGGAGCAAAATAACTGATGATCGTCGAAGTAGAGAGGATATAAAATGTAGACTGGCAGTGGCAAGGAAATCGTTTCTGAAGAAGATAAATTTGTTAACATCGAGTATAGATTTAAGTGTCAGGAAGTCGTTTCTGAAAGTATTTGTATGGAGTGGAGCCATGTATGGAAGTGAAACGTGGACGACAAATAGTTTGGACAAGAGGAGAATAGAAGCTTCCGGAATGTGGTGCTACAGAAGAATGCTGAAGATTAGATGGGTAACTCACATAACTAATGAGGAGGTATTGAACAGAATTGGGGAGAAGAGGGGTTTGGGTCACAACTTGACTAGAAGAAGGGACAGGTTGGTAGGACATGTTCTGAGTCATCAAGGGATCACCAATTTAGTATCGGAGGGCAGTGTGGAGGGTAAAAATCGTAGAGGGAGACCAAAAGATGAATACCCTTAACAGATTCAGCAGCATGTAGGTTGCAGTAGGTACTGGGAGATGAAGAAGCTTGCATTGGATAGAGTAGCATGGAGAGCTGCATCAAATCAGTCTCAGGACTGATGACCACAACAACAACAATTTCTTCATGGTTGTAAGACGTCATGGTGTCCTGACCTTTTGCTTACATATTCCGCCCTCACAATCATATTCCGCACATCAAGACGCTTCATTCGAACCCAAACTCGATAAGATAAAGTCAATGTTGTATGAATTCATGTAAATGATATGCAAATAACATGTGCGCACCGTGGTTGAGATACTCGAGGCTGGCATACGCATACACATCAAGACACGATGGTCACAAGAGCTTTTAGTTCGGGAGAGGCTGACTGCACGCCGAGAGGCTGGTCCCTTCACAGGACGATTCAACCTATCTACATTGGACGGCGACCGCCCGTGGAGCGATTAGCATGTGCCCATGTGAAAGGGGAGAAAGACCCCAGGTTCGGCTTAAAAGCAAATTCCGCTGCATTGTGTGGGAGCGCCCAGCCAACGCATTCTTTACAAACATAGCACACAGTTTCAGAGATTTTCACAGGGAGACAGCAAACGCCTAACGCCGATGCTACAGATTTCCGGATTGGTCGCCTTAAACGAAACGTCATTCTCTCGTTTTAGAAGAGCAATGCTGATTGGCAGACGATATTCCTGACGCCTTGAGCTGAAGGAATAATGGAAGAGACCGAAAGATATACCCCTTCATGTCTGGCATGGAGAGGGGCCATTCCGTTGTCCCTCTTGGAGCGAGAACACGTAACGAGAGCGTTCGCGCTCGTACGTGTACTCAAAGAGTGAGGAACAAGTCTCTCCTCAGTACTTCACTGGGAGAGCACCTCTGTCGAGAGTGAATCGAAGTGCGACTCTCTATATTGAGTCCTTCTGATTAAGCGTTGTTCACTGTGTTGGCCGACACACTTATTATGCGGTGTGAACGGACAGAGTGAATTTTTGGTCGGTTGGTTGGTTGTTTGAGGTTTAAGGGACCAAACAGCAAGGTCATCAGTCCCTTGTTTCAAATATGTTCCATGCCGCTAATGGGACATCTCAGTAAAGTCAGAACAATAAAACGGAAAAAAGGAAAAACGTAAAAGCGCAGTCACGTTGTCATTGGTAAAAAAACAAAATGAGGGAAGTCGGCAAGAGAACAAACCCAACACTATGCTGAAGCAGCATAGGCAAGACCACCTGTGACTTAAAAGGTACAACTGCCATAACGTAGAAAGTACATATGGGAATAGAAAGACTAACCAAGCCTTAAAAAAAAGGGTAAAAACAGAGTAAAAGAGGAAGAAGAAAGGATTTCGGTCAGGGAGGTGAATCGGGAATCTCCGAACACTGCCTACAGTGGGAGACACCCAATCACTCACCGCCCTGCCCCAACACCAAAGAGAGATTAAAAACCTTAAAACTGAGAATAAAAACCACTTTCCCGGAGGAAACCGAGAACCAGAGAGACCATCCGGGAACCGTCAGCCAACATCAAAGGTAAAGTGTGGGGGAGTCTGTACTTAGCACGCAGAGCCAAAAGAAGGGGGCATTCAACCAAAATGTGGGCTACTGACTGGAAGGCTCCACAGCCACATAGTGGGGGTGGCTCATCACGTAAAAGAAAACCATGGGTCAGCCTGGTATGGCCAATGCGGAGACGACACAGTGTGGTCGAGTCCTTTCGGGAGAGGCGAAAGGAAGAACGCCACGGGCCTGGTGTCACCTTAATTGCACGAAGTTTATTAGACAGGGGAGTAGCCTCCCAAGAATTGGCCCATGACTGTGCGAAGTGGGATTTGATGTGAAGCCATAAATCCGCTGCAGGAGAGGTTACAGAAAACGTGGGGTAAGTAACTGCTCCACCAGCCAAACGATCAGCGAGCTCATTACACGGGATACCCACATGGCCAGGGACCCAAAGGAAGTCAATGGAACAAGCAGCACGGTGAATATCAGCGAGGTGGTCATGGATGGCAGAGACCAAGGGATGGCGCGAAAAACACCGGTCAATAGCAAGAAGGCCACTCATCGAGTCCGTACATAACAAAACGCGGTCGTGTTGGGATTGTTTAATAAAGGTAAGGGCCTGGGAAATTGCCATCAATTCCGCAGTAAACACCCCAGATGTAGGTGGCAGCAGATGACTTTCCGTTCCAACAGAGGACGTGAAGGCATACCCAACATGATCAGCAGATTTAGAGCCATCAGTGTAAAATACAACAGCATCCCGAAACTCCCATAAAATTTGGCGGAAAAAGGAACGGAACGCCACCGGGGGTATGGAATCTTTCGGACCTCGGCGGAGATCCATCCGAATTCGAGGCCGACGAACTAACCAAGGAGGGGTGGAGGGGAGGGAGCGAGGAAGACAGGACAAAGAAGGAAGCTGAAAATCACGGCAAAGAGACGCAAGGTGCAGCCCAACCGGTAAACCCGCCCGAGGGCGGGAGTCGGGTGGGCGACGTCCATGGTCTGGGAACAGGATAGAATAGGAGGGATGAGGGGGAGAGGAACGGATAGTGAGTGCATAAGACACTAGAAGCTGGGACCGCCGAACAGAAAGGGGGGGGGGGGGATCCCAGCTTCAACCAGGAGACTATCAACAGAGCTAGTAGGGAAGGCACCGGTGGCCAAACGGATACCACGATGGTGGACTGGATCCAGCACGTGCAGTGTGGAAGGAGCAGCTGAACCATAAACTTGACAACCATAGTCCAAGCGAGACAGAACTAGAGCACGATGGAGGAGGAGGGAACGGTCCGCACCCCAAGAGGAGTGGGCAAGGAAGCGGACATTGAGTTTATGGAAACATTCTACCTTCAGGTGTCTGATATGGGGCAGCCAAGTGAGCTTGTTGTCAAAAAGAAGACCCAGGAAACGAAACTGTGGGACCACAGGCAATCTTTGTGCATCGAGATAGAGCTCTGGATCAGGGTGGATCGTAGTACGGCGACAGAAGTGGACCACTCGCGATTTTAAAGGAGAGAATTGAAACCTGTGTGAGAGGGTCCATGCAGAGGCACGCCGTATAGCCACCTGGAGCTGCCGTTCTGCAGATGCCATCGAGGAGGAACTAACCCAAATGCAGAAATCATCCACATACAGGGCAGGGGCGACCAAGGGACCGACAGAGGCCACAAGTCCATCGATAGCAATGAGGAAAAGAAGGACACTCAAGACAGAACCCTGTGGGACGCCTGTCTCCTGGGTCCGTGGAGAACTAAAAGCAGTACCAACTCGAACTCTGAATGACCGATGGATCAGGAACTGGCGGATAAAAATCGGGAGTGGGCCCCAAAGACCCCACTGATGAAGGGTAAGTAAGATGTGATGGCGCCAGGCCGTGTCATAGGCCTTGCGAAGGTCAAAAAACACTGCAACCAAATGGCGGCGCTGGGAAAAAGCCTGCCGAACTGCGGATTCCAAGCGAAGTAAATGATCGATTGGAGATCGTCCCTCTCGAAAGCCACACTGGTAAGGGGACAATAGATCCCGAGATTCGAGGACCCAATTGAGCCGACGGGCTACCATCCGTTCAAGTAATTTACAAACAACATTGGTCAAACTAATTGGCCGGTAGCTGTCAACAGATAGGGGGTTCTCACCAGGCTTAAGTACAGGAACCACAATGCTATCCCTCCACTGAGAAGGGAAGTCACCCTGGAGCCAGATACAGTTAAACACCCGAAGAAGATGTTGCCGTTGTGGAGCACTGAGATGTTGAAGCAGTTGGTTATGAATGGAATCTGGGCCAGGGGCCGTAACATGAGAAGAAGATAGAGCAGAAAGAAATTCCCATTCAGTAAAAGGTTCGTTGTAAGATTCTGACTCACAAGTGGTGAAACATAAGATGGGAGCTTCAGCCCGCTGTTTTTGATGAAGGAAAGCAGCTGGATAGGAGGCTGACGCTGATGCCACTGCAAAATGGGTCGCAAGATGTTCTGCAAGAACTAATGGGTCCGTACAAATGCCATCTGGGAGGTGAAGGCCTGGGAGGGTGGACTGCCGATGGCAACCTTGGAGAGAGCGAAGTGTAGCCCATACCCGTGACAGAGGGACAGTAGAACCAAGGGAAGAAACGAATCGTTCCCAACATAACCGCTTGCTCTGTTTGATTAAATAACGGGCTTTAGCGCGAAGGCGTTTAAAGGTAGTAAGGCTGGCTACGGATGAGTGCCTCTTAAAGTGTTGCAAAGCTCGACGGCGATCACGGATGGCAATGGCAATGGCCGTACTCCACCACGGGACTTGCCGACGACGAAATGGTCCAGATGAGCGCGGGACAGCAAGGCTGGCAGCGCGAACAATCGCGTCAAACACGTCACGTAGGACGTCATCAATACAACCCGACAAAGAGGGAGAAAACACGACCTGTGCAGTGTATAGAGGCCAATCGGCGCGTTGGAAAGACCAACGAGGTAACCTGTCCATCGGGGAGCGGGAAGGGAGCGTGATAATCAACGGGAAATGGTCACTATCACAAAGGTCGTCGTGTGGCGACCAGTGTAATGAAGGGAGGAGAGAGGGAGAAGAAAGAGAAAGATCAATGGCAGAAAAGGTACCATGACCGGCACTGAAATGAGTAGGGGAGCCATCATTAAGAAGGCACAGGTCGTGGTCTGCAATAAATTGGTCTATAACAAGACCTCATCTAGATGGAAAGGCACTGCCCCACAAAGGATGATGAGCATTAAGATCCCCAAGGAGGAGGAAGGGAGGAGGAAGTTGCTCAAGAACGGTGGTTAAGGCAGCAGGTGTAAGAGTCCTGTCAGGAGGGAGATAAAGATTGCAAACTGTGACTGCAGAGTCTAGGTGGACCCTAACAGCAACCGCTTCCAATGTAGTTTGAAGAGGAATCCACGTGCTTGTAATGTCTGTACGGACCAACGTACAAACGGCACCAGAAGCCCGAAGGGGTCCGACCCGATTTCGACAGAAAACACGGAACCCACGGAGGGTCGGTGAGTGAGCATCAATAATATGAGATTCCTGGAGAACCACACAAGCTGCAGAGTAGGACGAAAGAAGGGATTTCAATTCCGGAAGGTGACGATAGTATCCATTACAATTCCATTGGAGAACCACAGAACGATGGTTTAAATGGGGGCTGAACACGCTAAATCCAGTCATACCGCCGGGTCCCCACCCGTCACCGACAAGGAGGGGGCGACATCCATGAACGACAGGTCAGAATCCGGTTGTGAAGTCGGGGGAGGGACCTCCGGTGACACCAGAGGCTCTTTGTCCCGGGACTTATGTTTCTTCTTCTTTTCAGGCTGAGATCGAGGAGGGCTGTGTGGCATAAAGGAGCCAGCGGCAGCACGATCAGGAACAGAAAGAGACCGGGCGACCTGGGGGCCGACATACCGCGGCTCTCGTGGTCGTCGTGCGGCAGCAGACCTTTGGCCTGGAAGGTGCCGGGAAGGGGCATCCCGGGAGAGGCGCCCTTGATCGGCGGACGCCGAAGGAGTGGGAGAGGGAGCAGCGCCCATAGGAGAAGGTGTGGGAGCCGCAGGGGGGGGGGGGGAGGAGAGGGGTCCGGGATGGGGGTAAGGAAGGGGGAGGAAGGGGTGAAGATGTAACCAAGGCGTAACTAGATGTCATGGACACAGGATGAAGTCGTGCATATTTCTTACGGGCCTCTGTGTAGGTTAAACGATCGAGGGACTTATACTCCTGTATCTTTTTTTTTCCTTCTTATACACTGGTCAATCTGGTGAACGTGGAGAATGACTACCATGACAATTTACACATACAGGAGGGGGAACACAGGGACTCCCCTCATGGAGTGAACGGCCACAGTCACCACAGAGAGGGGCCTGGGAACAGCGGGAAGACATGTGGCCAAAACGCAAGCACTTAAAACACCTCATAGGAGGTGGGATGTACGGCTTCACATCACAGCGATAGACCATAATCTTAACTTTCTCAGGGAGGGTATCCCCTTCAAAGGCCAGGATAAAGGCACCAGTATCAATACGATTGTCTTTAGGACCCTTCTGAACACGCCGAACAAAGTGAACACCCCGCCGTCCGAGATTGTCCCGAAGTTCCTCATCAGTTTGAAGGATGAGGTCCCTGTGAAAAATCACACCTTGTACCATATTTAGAGACTGGTGGGGGGTAATGGACACAGGAATTGTGCCAAGATGGGTACAGGCACGAAGGGCCGCAGATTGGGCAGCTGAAGTAGTTTTTATCAGCAACGAACCCGACCGCATCTTGCTCAGGGAGTCCACTTCGCCAAACTTGTCTTCAATGTGTTCCACAAAGAATAAAGGTTTGACATTGGTGAAAGTATCTCCATCAGTCCTGGTGCAAACTAGATAACGGGGGAAAGGTTTTGCCCCTAGACGACGGGCCTGACCCTCTTCCCAGGGGGTAGCCATGGAAGGGAAGGCCGAAGGGACAAGAGAAGCAGCACTTGAGGAATCAGTTCCACGCAGAGAGACGGCCGCAGAAGAACGGCCAGAGTTCTGGACCCGTATGCGTTTCATTTGCATAGCGTCCGCCCTGATACCACCCACTCCGATCAGGGGCTCTCCTCACGGGCGCCACCCAGCCACAGCAAGGGCCGTCTGGCACGGCGGCCATTGCCGGGAGTTCCGATGCTCCAGGATGACGAGCAACCACTCCAGGGCATGCATGAGGAGGTCACAGCTCAGGTATCAGAAGTGTGATTCTTGTGTGTTCAGGGGGCTCAACCAAAAGGGTACATAGCGACCCCACCACACGGGCTGGCTACCGTGCTGGCTATGCACCCTAGTATCAGACAACGACGTGAAAGAAAAGGTGGAATGTACTAGCAAGGCGCACGTCGGAGACACTAGGTAAGGTGCTCTTCCCCAAATGGCTGACACTACGGAGGAGATATTTTGTAATGGAGGTCAAACCCCAGAGGGGGACCAAGGAATGCCAAAAGGAGGAGATGATGATGCAACAAAGCAGAATTGGAAAACCAACAGAACCAGGAGGATAGCGCGGCCAACATAAGCAGGGACACCAAGAGAGGGAGAGGAGAGAGCGAGGGGAAAGGAGCAAGGAGGGGAAAGGATGGGAAGGGAAAGGAAATGCAGCCCTGGAGAGAAAGAAGGCTGCAATGGCTCGGGGCCCCGTGCTCGCCACGCACGTGTCCACAAAAGAGTTGTGGACCCCCTGGGGGGTCGAATTTTTGAATGGCATCGCGGTGGACTGGTTATCTGACCGGTGTACCGCGCCAATAGTTAGACTAGGGGTGAATAGGAGTTCTTGACTTCATCAAGGCATAGGGAGAGTTTGATTGGCGAAGGTCAATCCAGATAGAATGAGAGTTATCTTATTTGTCAGCAGCGAGCGGCACAGACAGCAGCCATCGCAGCTTATGATGTTGTGCGCAACAGCTCTTGCGAGCCCCATATTTCCTCCACAACAATACACTTCACTGCATTTCACACGCGACAACCTCGACCGTACCTAGGAACATTCTAACGGATAGTTATTCAAGTTGAGTAGGCGCGGCTCTCAGTCAATAACAATCTTAAAAAAAATAGCTCTGAGCACTATGAGACTTAACATCTTAGGTCATCAGTCCCCTAGAACTTAGAACTACTTAAACCTAACTAACCTAAGGACATCACACACATCCATGCCCGAGACAGGATTCGAACCTGCGACCGTAGCGGTCATGCGGTTCCAAACTGAAGCGCCTAGAACCGCTCGGCCACAGCGGCCGGCTAAAAATCTTAAACTTCGTATAGAAATTTCATTAGCGAATCCTATCCTTAAGAGGTAACTTCTCATTCCGAAAAGAACCTGGGAATAAGTTGTTCAGATCGTAACTAAATGTGCCATTGTGATTTCTCAGAAATTTTGCAAAATAAATAATAACTTTCGTTAGTTTCATGTTTTTCTTACACTAACTAGCACAACTCCAGTACCCAAGTATCCCACTAGTTATGTAAGAAATTTTGTGAATTTTTGTGTCATTTCCTTACAGCGGACGACTCCAGTAGATATTTATTGCTGAAAGTTTTTCAGGCATTTCTCTTTAGAACGTTAGGAGCGTCTGTCTGACTTCTGTAGTAGTGTGGGGGTGGAAATTGCATCTTCCAGGAGCCACAGGGTAAAGGGTACATCTCAGATTAATCTGTTGCGCAGAATGACAGGATAGCACCCACACGCTCACATGGTGCATCATTTTTTTAATGTGTTATACCTCGGTGCCCTCCGTCCTCTGGCCCCACTGCCCTGCAGGCGTTAAGAAGCCAGGCAGGTTGTACATTCGTGTAACAGCGGCGTTTGTCTGGCCGGCGGTCGGTGGGTGAATAATAGCCGCGCCGCAGTGGCCGGCCGGCCGGCCCAGTCTGCGCGCCGCTTCTTGCGGCCGAGGACACCGTCCCAGTCGCCGGCGGCGGGCAGCCACAAAAACGTGCTGCCTCCCTCTCCGGAGAAGAATCTCTTTTAAATATTCACTACCGCTAGGAGAGGAGGCGGAGGCGGGGGCGGTCCGCGCGCCTTTTCGACAACAGCTCCGGCGCGGAGGTAAGAAACGGCCGGCGGAAGAAAGCAGCGCCCGAGCAGCGGAATGTGAAAGTCCCCGGGCAGCCGCAGGCGCCGCTGCAGAAGAGCAAGAAGCGACGAGCTGGGGCCAGCGGCAGCAGCGGCTGGGTGACAGCCGCGCGCCGGCAGAGACACTTTCCCGGCTCTGGCGCCAGCCAGCCGCACTCGTTGTTCCCGCGACTCCTGCTGATCCATTCATTCTCACAACAGGGCAAAAGTGGAACCTGTAGATTTCTGTTCTTAACAAGTATTTCCTGTACTGGCCAAACTCTCAGCCGAGCATGTATGCACTGCCTGAAAGAGAAAAGCGAAGAACCCTAAAGCCGTCAGTACACGGACCTTGCGTCCGAACGTTGAGCGTTGAGCGTGCCGAGTTTCTGACGTCATAGCGTCGAATAGCACGGTCGGGAGTCTTTCCGAACGTGCAGAGCAATATCGGGCGTGTCAGATATTGTGAGCGTGCGTCTGAGCGTTGACCAATGAGATGGCCAAACGCCACCTACGTCACACGCACGCCATCTCCCTTCCGCACAGATTTGTGAGGCGCCATATTGGCATTCATTTCAAGTCTATATGTATACAGGGTGTTGCAGAAAGGTACGGCCAAACTTTCAGGAAACATTCCTCACACACAAAGAAAGAAAATATGTTATGTGGACATGTGTCCGGAAATGCTTACTTTCCATGTTAGAGCTCATTTTATTACTTCTCTTCAAATCACAATAATCATGGAATGGAAACACACAGCAACAGAACGTACCAGCGTGACTTCAAACACTTTGTTACAGGAAATGTTCAAAATGTCCTCCGTTAGCGAGGATACATGCATTCACCCTCCGTCGCATGGAATCCCTGATGCGCTGATGCAGCCCTGGAGAATGGCGTATTGTATCACAGCCGTCCACAATACGAGCATGAAAAATCTCTACATTTGGTACCGGGGTTGCGTACACAAGAGCTTTCAAATGCCCCCATAAACGAAAGTCAAGAGGGTTGAGGTCAGGAGAGCGTGGAGGCCATGGAATTGGTCCGCCTCCACCAATCCATCGGTCACCGAATCTGTTGTTGAGAAGCGTAGGAACACTTCGACTGAAATGTGCAGGAGCTCCATCGTGCATGAACCACATGTTGTGTGGTACTTGTAAAGGCACATGTTCTGGCAGCACAGGTAGAGTATCCCGTATGAAATCATGATAACGTGCTCCATTGAGCGTAGGTGGAAGAACACGGGGCCCAAACGTTCACAGAAAATCTGTGTTGATGACGTGATTGCACAATTGCGTGCGGATTCTCGTCAGCCCACACATGTTAATTGTGAAAATTTACAATTTGATCACGTTGGAATGAAGCCTCATCCGTAAAGAGAACATTTGCACTGAAATGAGGATTGACACATTGTTGGATGAACCATTCGCAGAAGTGTACCCGTGGAGGCCAATCAGCTGCTGATAGTGCCTGCACGCGCTGTACATGATACGGAAACAACTGGTTCTCCCGTAGCACTCTCCATACAGTGACGTGGTCGACGTTACCTTGTACAGCAGCAACTTCTCTGACGCTGACGCTGACACCGACAGTGTAAGAAGAATTGCCTCGTCCATTGCAGGTGTCCTCGTCGTTATAGGTCTTCCCCAGTCGCGAGTCATAGGCTGGAATGTTCCGTGCTCCCTAAGACGCCGATCAATTGCTTCGAACGTCTTCCTGTCGGGACACCTTCATTCTGGAAATCTGTCTCGATACAAACGTACCGCGCCACGGCTATTGCCCTGTGCTAATCCATACATCAAATGGGCATCTGCCAACTCCGCATTTGTAAACATTGCTCTGACTGCAAAACCACGTTCGTGATGAACACTAACCTGTTGATGCTACGTACTGATGTGCTTGATGCTAGTACTGTAGAGCAATGAGTCATGTGTCAACAGATGCACCGAAGTCAACATTACCTTCCTTCAATTGGGCCTACTGGCGGTGAACCGAGGAAGTACAGTACATACTGACGCAACTAAAATGAGCTCTAACATGGAAATTAAGCGTTTCCGGACACATGTCCGCATAACATCTTTTCTTTATTTGTGTGTGAGAATGTTTCCTGAAAGTTTGGCCGTACCTTTTTGTAACACCCTGTATATAAGCCGTTTCTGAGCACCAGCAAATTAAGAATCACTGGAAAACTCGTTGTTACTTGTGTGATTCGTTCCAATAAAATAATGAGAAACATCATATTCCTGGCAAAACAATTATTCTAAATTGCGTATTATGAGAGTAGGCTATTTGAAGGCAGCGACACACTGAAGATCCACCCAAAACGCATTGTTTTTGGTACAATTTCTTATAATTAAATTTCAGTTACTAGCATAATTATCTACGATTAACGTTTTTAGCAAAGGGTAACACAATATGTTTACGTCCGAGGATCCTAATGTTGGTTTAGCGAAAAAAAAAAAAAGCGTAATGAGTAGCGTCCCTGTCTGGTAAAGTTTCTTCACTTGGGCGGTGGTTCGCGTCTTAACACTTCCTATGATTTTTTTTCCTAACATTTGCGTATTTATTAGGTTCTGATACTTTATTATTAGTTTAATATAAGTATATGCTATAATATTTGATGTTATGGGAATTTAAGTTCACCTTTTTTTTTTTTTGCTTTGTTCGATTGGCTTAATCTACAGGACAGCTTGCGCTACTGGTATAAAGATATTTTGCTCCTTTTTCTTTTACGCTTCCTAATTCACAAGTTACAATGATTCTGCTACTGGGTAGGAACAGTGATCAAGTAAGACTGAGCTTGGGGTTTTACTAAAATGTGGGAGTGATGAAATAATGTTTATCTTACGCGGAGAAGTATTCCAAATTTGTACCGCACTGTTTGTAATGGAACTTTTATAAGCCTGTGTCTTTATTGATTGGACATGGTACTTTCCTTTTCGTGGACGATGGAGGAAATGTGCGTTTTAACAGAGCTAACGTGGGAATTTTACGCGCGCCCGTTGAGTAAACAGTGTGATTTACGAACTAGAAACATCCCTCAACTGTCGCTGGAGTGCGTTGCGATCGCGTGTACCACGTTGGGGCCCACGTACCGTATGCACAAGTCGCATCGTTCCTGAGCGTTCAGCAGCACGTTGAACTTGGCACGCTCAACGTTAACGTTCGACAGCACGGTCCGTGTGCCGACGGCTTAAAATTCAAATTCTCTTCAAATGGCTCTGAGCACTATGGGACTCAACTGCTGAGGTCATTAGTCCCCTAGAACTTAGAACTAGTTAAACCTAACTAACCTAAGGACATCACACACATCCATGCCCGAGGCAGGATTCGAACCTGCGACCGTAGCGGTCTCGCGGTTCCAGACTGCAGCGCCTAGAACCACACGGCCACTTCGGCCGGCCCGACGGCTTAAAGACGTGGTTGGATGTCAACCTAGCTGCGTACACATACATCTATTTAAAAAGGCAGCTAAAAAGTACCTGTTATGCAATGCACTTTATACATTGAAGGATTACTTCGATAAAACATAGTACGGGCTTAATAAAAAAAATGTTATACAAATAAATAATAATAATAATGATTATAAAACATCCAACATTCCACATAGCACCTTCACTTTATGTTTTTTTCCTTCTTTTTTTCCTTTCTAGTAATACTTACGCCCAAGCTATGCATAACATAATACTAACACCTCTTCTTCTTTCTGAGCTCAACATCTCACTCATAATGGAGGGATGCCGACTCAGTTTTTCAGGATAGCAAATGGGAAGATGCGGTACAGAAAATGGCCCAGTGTGTGTGTGTGTGTGTATGTGTATGTGTGTGTGTGTGTGTGTGTGTGTGTGCGTGTGTAGTGAGTGAAGTGATATGAAACAATGTTTGTATAGTGTGTGCAGTGACTGATAGTGAGATATGAGTGAACAGTGTGGCGTTACATTATGTAATAAGTTATTTGTTAAAAAATTATTGTATACCTTGAGTGAATCTAATGATTGTCTCTAACCAGAAGTCTGTAAATATATGTGTATACGAATTAGCTTATTTTAAATTGATTTAAACGTGTAAATAATACTTTGACATGTCCTATATCCTTGTAAAAAGAGATCTACAGATGAATAAAGCTACTACTACTACTACTACTACTACACGACTATAGTATCTATTACCTGTGACTGATGCAGCGGCCACCAAACTACGTTAATATTATTCGTGTTTAGTTGTCGTTAGCAGGCCTGGTAGGATATACCGAGTGATCAAAAAGTCAGTATAAATTTGAAAACTTAATAAACCACGAAATAATGTAGACAGAGGGATAAAAATTGACACACATACTTGGAATGACATGGGGTTTTATTAGAACAAAAAAAAACCATAGTGCTGGACGCGTGAAAGATCTCTTGCGCGCGTCGTTTGGTGATGATCACGTGCTCAGCCGCCACTTTCGTCATGCTTGGCCTCCCTGGTCCCCAGACCTCAATCTGCGCGATTATTGGCTTTGGGGTTGCCTGAAGTCGCAAGTGTATCGTGATCGACCGACAGCTCTAGAGATGCTGAAAGACAACATCCGACGCCAGTGCCTCACCATAACTCCGGACGTGCTTTACAGTGCTGTTCACAACATTATTCCTCGACTACAGCTATTGCTGAGGAATGATGGTGGAAATATTGAGCATTTCCTGTAAAGAACATCATTTTTGCTTTGTCTTACTTTGTTATACTAATTATTGCTATTCTGATCAGATGAAGAGCCATCTGTCGGACATTTTTTGAAATTTTTTATTTTTTTTATTCTAATAAAACCCCATGTCATTCCAAGCATGTGTGTCAATTTGTACCTCTCTATCTACATTATTCCGTGATTTATTCAGTTTTCAAATTTATACTGACTTTTTGATCACCCAGTATATGCAGGTTGTAACATATATGAGTGCAAATATCTCTATTAGTGACTGAGAACGGTGTACCGAACAACATTTTATCATTACTTACTTCATTTGCAGACTAATGATTATAGCTATCATGAGTAATATGTTGTCAATTGGGGTAGTACCTCCAAATAAACGGGGCAAGAACGTGCCATTAGTGCTTATTTTCCTCTGGGCAGCAGGTCAGTTGTTGAAATTCAGATGCATCGAAGCAAAACGACTAGACTATGCTGACAGGCATAGTTCACTTAGTGGCGTAGTTACAGACGTGCAAAAAACATCAATTAACTTTTCATAACTGGCGTTTACAGTCATGTGAAATTTCTTGAAAGACATCAAGTTTACGCCAGTGACTGTTAAACGTTTTGTTTCCACTATTTCAATTCCGGCCCTAGGCCATTATCAAGTGCAGATGTTTCAGCTTTAAGTCATGTCTGCCGGCCGGTGTGGCCAAGCGGTTAAAGGCGCTACAGTCTGGAACCGCGTGACCGCTACGGTCGCAGTTTCGAATCCTGCCTCGGGCATAGATGTGTGTGATGTCCTTAGGTTAGTTAGGTTTAAGTATTTCTAAGTTCTAGGGGACTGATGACCTTAGAAGTTAAGTCCCATAGTGCTCAGAGCCATTTGAACCATTTTTTAAGTCATGTCTACTTTATACAAGCTGACACATTTATATGTGTGAGCTTGTAAACATGGTGTCTTTCAAAAAAAACACACATAAGATAGTAAATTATGTGACGTGTTTGTAGAAGAGAAGAAAGATTGAGTTTAACGTCCCGTCGACAACGAGGTCATTGGAGACGGAGTGAAAGCTCTGGTGGTATCAAGGATGGGGAAGGAAATCGGCAGTACTCTGTCAAAGGAACCATCCCGGCAACTGCCTGGAGCGATTTAGGGAAATCACGGAAAACCTCAGTCTGGCTGGCCGGACACGGGTTTGAATATTCGTCCTCCCGAATGCGAATCCAATGTGCTAACCACTGCGCCACCCCTCTCGGGTTCGTGTTTGTGGGAATATAGCTAGAAGCAGATAAAAATCAACCAAATACTGAAAGTGCACATATTAAAATACCAATTATAAACCGCGCGGTTAGATGTGCGGTCTAACGCACTGCTTTCCGGGCGGTAAGGCGTGCTGGTCCCCGGCACGAATCCGCCCGGCGGATTAGTGTCGAGGTCCGATGTGCCGGTGTGCTGGCCTGCCTGTGGATGGATTTTATGGATTTTTAGGCGGTTTTCCATCTATCTCGGCGAATGCGGGCTGGTTCCCCTTATTTCGCCTCAGTTACACTATGTCGGAGTTAGGAGTTAGCTGCGCAAGCATCCCGGGGAGGGGGGGGGGGGAGGGGGGGTGTTCACTGGGTGCCGAAGCGCACAATAACCCTGGGTTTGGTCTGGGGCAGCGGTGGGGTGAGTGGACTGCTGCATCCTGTTGTGGGGTTGTCTACCACTGAGGCTACGGCGGGGACAAAGACTCTCCGTCGTTTCTAGGTCACCGGTTCCGCACAATACAATACAATACCACGTATAAAAATACCTGCACTTATACACATTACATAGTGTATAAGAGCCGTGAAGAGAGATTTTCGGTGATCGCTGTGAGAGGAGTGGACACAGCACACAGTTGTCTGAGACAGTGTTACCTGCACCTGACTGAGCTAGAAAGGGGCTTCAGTGTGGGCCTCTATTGGGCCGTCTGGTCGAATTGTGCAGTATCCAGACTTGTTGAGCATTCTGATGTGACAGTAGCCCGATGTTGGAGTGCATGGGGACATGAGGGGCCGGCTTACTATTCGTCGTCAACATTCCGGTCGACCACGTCTAACCACACCAAAAAGTGCTTGTCACATTGCGGGCCAAGCACATCGTAACCCCTTCTCATCTCCGCCTGCCATCCGACAACAGGTGATGGGCTCCCTGAAATTTTTTTTTACCAGGATACCATGGATTGTTGATGAATGTGGTCGCATTGTGTTCAGCAATGAACCGCGTTTCCGCACTGCCGCGATGACCACCGTCGGTGAGAACAACGGCTATCTGGGGAGAGGTCCCATTGTTCCAATATTTTGAGGAGGCACTGCAGAGTCGCTCCTGCCCTGGCGGTCTCGGGAGCCATTGTGTATGATTGCGGGTGATGACCGGTAGTGCTTGAGGGAACCCTGATGGCACAACGGGACATCACGCACTTCCTGCGTCTTCACGTGCTGCATCTAGTGCGACAGTATCCAGTATGCTACTCCAGGCGGGTGTTAAATGACTGTGCGCAACGGTGAACAATAAACGCTAAAATGAAGATTTGGCCCTGTCTGACTATCCCCTGAAGCAGATCTTAGGATCTCTTAATGGCCTTTAACATATAAACCCTAACCTAAACAGAAATGCATGATTAAGGGAACTAATTATACTAAATGATAAACGTTGCTGCTGCGTATACATTTATTATATGTTAAAAACAATCATTATTACAAATGCTTAATTTCCTAACTAAAATTACTGATCCATTGAACAACTTTGCTCTTTTATTTTGACTGCGCGATCTAATATAAATAAGACGAAATGACTGACATAATCTATGTACCAAACATAAGAAGACACTTTTAAAGATGATTTACAATGGAGTGCAACGTCAGTGGAAATAAATCCTACGTGATCACAGATGTTTGCCTTATAGCCCCTAATAAGCCAAAGCAGTTAGCAATATCTCCGTATGTACTGCGTCCGGTGCGTCGGAATGATGGTTCTCGTACATGTCTGCGACGATGGAAGAACTCCAGCAACAAAATACTCTCTCAAAGAGTAGGATGGCTGATGACGGTCCTCTGACTACTACACTCTAATACTGTGTTTTACAGACGAGAAACGCTAACTCCAAGCCACAAGGACGGAGTTCAGATAACTTCTCAACGTAAGGATAGTCAGAGGAAGTGCTTTCAATCACTGAACGCTGCGTACTCAACGACGACTTCCAACCTGGAGGCGAAGTCGAGAATCGTATAAGTTCACAACAGTACAGTGCATAACAGTTCTAACTATAAAATCTCCTGAGAGCAAAGACAGCAACTCCGTCCGTACCAACAAGAAGCTGATACTGAGCGACTGTCGCACAAAGGAACTCAAAACGGAAGACCTCGTCTCTCCAGCACTGGCTTCCCAGCAAGGCTTGGCTCTCCACCGTCGTAGTTCCGAAAAACGAATCATATTCCCGAAACCAGGGAATATTCTCCCTCTCTACTGATTCTTCCGACCGCCGACCAACCGTATTTTAGTCTTTTGTCGTCCAGCGCGGAAAGTTTGCGAGGAAAAACCTATTCTCGTACAATGGTACGCTTCTGAGTAAAATCCTTGGAAAGAACCCAGCCTGCGTGGATTCCGAGGTACCGCTTCTTCGTTCCTCTCACCTGCGTCCAAGATTTTCAGCGTTTTCGAAGTGTAATCCTTCCGGCTCGGCTCCATACCGGCCGGTTGCGACTCTATTGTGCTCCATCACTTAGGTGTTACGACGTCCGTCTTGCTATATCCTGTGTTTAAGCAGGACCAACACACCTGTGTGGACTCTCCACCCACGGCTTCAGTTCCACCAGCCGTTTCATTCCCACTGGCGTTCCAACCTCTGCTAGTATAGGCAATCATTCATTACGCCGTTTTTTATAATAAAGACACTCCGTCACCTTTCATGCAATAAGAGTTAACAATATTTACAAGACGTACGTTACAATGTCAGTCTCCTTTATATATTCATATATACGATGTACAACCTATCACATGATACCTAATTGTGTCTGTAGACCACTGGAAAGCATGTGGATGAGTGCTTGTAAGGTCCGAAATTATAGCCACCTTACAAGTACCTTGGTTCCATTTTTCAACAGGACAATGCTCGTCGACATGGTATGTCACTCTATGTCTGTGTGGTGCTGAGGTACTCCTGTAATCGCCAGGATCTGCACATCTGTCCTTTATAAAATATGTGTGGGACCAGCTCAGATGTCAACTGCTTACCAGTGCCAGACTCCAGGATATCAAGAACGAGGCATAATAGTTGTGGTCTTCCTGATGCCCTACCTAACCGAATCAGTGCGACCATTTAGGCCAGAGGCAGTGCATTGTTATACTGCTAATTGGGCTCATACCGCCAAACTGCAAATTTGACACCATTTTGTCGACACTGAAATAACATCATATACCCTCTCTACCCATGACGTATATATGGTTTGTTCCTGCCCTTCCGGCTGCTTCACATTTTTTTCCAGGAATTACATCTACATGAGCTGGCCACAAAAAATATTTGTCACTGCTTTAAAAAAAAGCACAACAGCCGCTCTGGAGCGGTGTAAGCGTTGTAGAACTGGCACAAGACGGTCACGTGGCCGTCCACCGCTGCAGTACATGACGGCACTGAAGTGGTGTGTACGTGCAGGTCGTCTGTATTATAAAAAGCACAGTGAAACGCGTCCAAACAAGAGCAGCACGTTTCGTTACAGGTTCATTTAGTTAGCGCGAAAGCGTCACGGAGACGTTCAGCCGACTCCAGAGGCAGAGGCTGCAATTGAGGCGTTCTGCACCACGGTATGGTCTACTGTCAAAAATCCGACAGCGTACGTTCCTAGAAGAGTGAAGCAATATATCGCTTCCTCTTACACTACTGGCCATTAAAATTGCTACACCAAGAAGAAATGCAGATGATAAACGGATATTCATTGGACAAATGTATTATACTAGAACTGACATGTGATTATATTTTCACGCAATTTGGGTGCATAGATCCGGAGAAATCAGTACCCAGAACAACCACCTCTGGCCGTAATAACGTCCTTAATACGCCTGGGCATTGAGTCAAACAGAGCTTGGATGACGTGTACAGGTACGGCTGCCTATGCAGCTTCAACACGATATCACAGTTCATCAAGACTAGTGACTGGCGTATTGTGACGAGCCAGTTGCTCGGCCACCATTGACCCGACGTTTTCAGTTGATGAGAGATCTGGAGCCGGCCGAAGTGGCCGTGCGGTTAAAGGCGCTGCAGTCTGGAACCGCAAGACCACTACGGTCGCAGGTTCGAAACCTGCCTCGGGCATGGATGTTTGTGATGTCCTTAGGTTAGTTAGGTTTAACTAGTTCTAAGTTCTAGGGGACTCATGACCTCCGCAGTTGAGTCCCATAGTGCTCAGAGCCATTTAGAGATCTGGAGAATGTGCTGGCCAGGGCAGCAGTCGAACATTTTCTGTATCCAGAAAGGCGCGTACAGGACCTGCAACATGCTGTCGTGCATTATACTCCTGATATGTACGGTTTCGCAGGGATCGAATGAAGGGTAGAGCCACGGGTCGTAACACATCTGCAATGTAACGTCCACTGGTCAAAGTGCCGTCAATGCGAACAAGAGGTGCCTGAGATGTGTAATCAATGGCACTCCATACCATAACGCCGGGTGATACGCCAGTATGACGATGACGAATACACGCGTCCAATGTGCGTTCACCGTGATGTCGCCAAACACGGATGCGACCATCATGATGCTGTAAACAGAACCTGGATTCATCCGAAAAAATGACGTTTTGCCATTCGTGCACTCAGGTTCGTCGTTGAGTACACCATTGCAGGCGCTCCTGTCTGTGATACAGCGTCAAGGGTAACCGCAGCCATGATCTCCGAGCTGATAGTCCATGCTGCTGCAAACATCGTCGAACTGTTCGTGCAGATGGTTTTCGTCCTGCAAACGTCCCCATCTGTTGACTCAGGGATCGAGACGTGGCTGCACAATTCGTTACAGCCATGCGTATAAGATGCCTGTCATCTCGACTGCAAGTGATACGAGGCCGTTGGGATCCAGCACGGCGTTCCGTATTACCCTCCTGAACCCACCGATTCCATATTCTGCAAACAGTCACTGGATCTCGATCAACGCGAGCAGCAATGTCGCGACACGATAAACCGCAATCGCGATAGGCTACAATCCGACCTTTATCAAAGTCGGAAACGTGATGGTACGCATTTCTCCTCCTTACACGAGGCATCACAACAACGTTTCACCAGGCATCGCCGGTTAACTGCTGTTTGTGCATGAGAAATCGGTTGGAAACTTTCCTCATATCAGCACGTTGTAGGTTTCGCCACCGGCGCCAATCTTGTGTGAATGCTTTGAAAAGCTAATCATATGCATATCACAGCATCTTCTTCCTGTCAGTTAAATTTCGCGTCTGTAGCACGTCATCTTCGTGGTGTAGCAATTGCAATGGCCAGTACTGTACTTATAACTCATGAAAAGACCATGAAGACAAAATCAGAGAGATTCGTGGCTACAGGGTGGCTTAACATCCATCGATCTTCCCGCGAGCCATAGACGACTTGAACAGGAAAACGTGAAAGTGACTCTGGTACACAAAACGCCCTTCGTCACACACCGTAGTGTAGCATGCGAAGTACAAAATATATAGAAGCAGAATAGCGGAAGCCTGATTTGTTGGTGTATCAACGCAGAGTGTGCAACGTCTCTACAAGGAATGGTCTACGATTTGCAGTCATGTTACACGGCAGAAGAACAGTGACCGTAAAAATATCGTACCCCAAAGGAACCAAAGACGAGTGCCACGCCTTGTCAATGAAATTCGGCTTCAAACCCTTCAGGGATTGCTGCTTTGAATCATTGTAGGTCCGTCTCAACTAGTACACATTGCATAAGGACCTGTGTGCAGACGACATTGGTGCCGGGTACCACACAAAAGAGGATAGCTGTCAGGGGCACGTCTTTATAGCTACTAACTTTATTGCTAGTAACAACACAAACTGGATAGTCGTTTACTGTAGTATGGTTCAAAGAGTCAAGAACTTGACTATTTTTTCAAATGATGCAAGAAGTCCAGTACAACGACCGCCCAATGAGGCATCCAGCCCACAGAGTGTGGAAGATGTAATTCAGGCTGGACGTGTGGCTGTGATGTTTTTGGCGTGTTATTCTGTACTGTGACATGGACCCACTCATTCAGCTTACCGTGAACAAGAGCCAGGATACTTGTTTCAATAATATCGGTGACTAGACGCTTAGATTCTTCTACATCTACATAACGAGTGTGCTGTGGGTAGTCCCATCTTCCAAGATTACGAATGCCGCGTTCAAAGCGCTGTGTACATAGTTCCTGGTTTGGCGAACAATCAGGCTTCTATTGCACCTCGATTGGATCCTAAATCGCCCCACCTTAATCCCACAGAAAATGTCTCGGACGGCTGGGAACAGCAAATGAAGCGTAGCAGTGTATATCCCCTCCATTTGGTATTGTACGGGATCTAATCATCACTGAGTGGCTTCAACTAGGATATAGCAAAAAACTTGTTGACACTCTTTCTTGCCAAATTGAGGCTATTACATAAAAAAAACTTGTTGACTCTCTTTCTTGCCAAATTGAGGCTATTATCAAGCCCAGAGGTGATGTTACACCCCGTTAGCTGTGATAGACCTTTTGCATTTCCTTTATGTTTTCGTCTTCTTTAAAGGCAAAGAGAGAAGATGAAGCGGTAGCACATCATAGAGCCTATGCCTACCGTCATGTATTTTTTTGACTTTCAGTTGTTAAAAAACAGAGGATTTCTTCTGGTACCAGTAGGAGGAAGGAAGGTTTCGCGTTCAGCTAGTGAACGAGTGAGAAGCACGCCATTTTTAGGGAGTAATTGTAGACCGCCATTTTGGGGTCGCTATGAATAAGTGCGGAGTATGTATTTCATATGTGCACCATTTAGAAAAATACAGTATTGTTTTATTAACAGAAAGGTCGTGTGAGTTGTTATTTCAAATAGTACAATAATTAAAAGAACTGAAGCCCACCTGTGTACTTTGGAAAATTACGAAGATCCGATAAGCTTAATGGGAACACAGTCAAGACTTCAAAGGTGAACACGGCGACCAAACGAAGCATTATAAAGAATGGTAAGCACAAATCTACAGCGGAGAAAGAAACTATTTCGCCCTGCAAAATAATATGAACTAATACGAACTTATTTCCAGGCATAGCTCAGCTTATTGTGCTTGTCATTCATGCCGAAAAATTAATCTCATTAATTCAATACATTTTAAAAAGCCACGCATTTCAACATTTTATTATCATCTATTCCATTATTTTATTATATTATAAAGTGGCGACCGTTGCCCCCCTACTGTATACTGTCGGAAATAAGTCTCTTTATTTAGGGAGACAGTATATAGCGTTGTGTTTCGTTGATGTCACCAATTTCTGGTTCTGTGTGTTTACAAACACCGCAAGCCATTGCACAAAGCATGGCGAAGAGTACTTAGTACCAGGTGCTTGTTCCTGTCCTTCCTGTTCCACTAGTAAATTAAACGAGAGAACGCTGGCCTTTATGCCCCTTTTCATATTTATTTTGCGCTTGCGATTCTTACGCGAGATGAAAGTAGGGATTAGTAAAAGCGTTCTTCAGTCCTTCGCAAATGTTGCTTCTCGAGCCGTTCACAATGTTTCCCGAAGAGATCGTCTTTTTGCCCCCCAAATGGGATGCAGCAGCTGTAACTTTGTTAAGCGTGCGCCTTTACGTGTACACGTACATCTATATACATACTCAACAAGACACGGTATACTGGAGGTATGTTGATGATACCTTTGTAGTTTGGCCCGTGGTGAAGATAACTTGCAAGACTTCTTAAGACATCTGAACTCCCTCCACGATCAAATAAAGTTCACAATGGAAATTATAAAGGAGGGATGCCTTCCATTCTTGGATGTTCTGGTTCGGCGCAGAGAGGATGGCGCTTTGGGACATGAAGTTTATCGGAAGCCGACGCACACGGATTTGTATTCACGTGCAAATAGCTGCCACCATCCTGCCCATACGATGAGTGTTCTCCGAACTTTGACCTACAGAGCGCATATTATTTCTGACGAAAGCAGTCTGCAAGATGAACTTTCCCACTTACAAAGAGTGTTTGAAGACAATGGGTACTCCCCACAGCAAATACAGAAGGCAAATGAAACCGAAAGAGGCCACAAAACAATCAGAACAAGACGAAGAAACCTTTAAATCGATGGCCTTCCTCCCATATGTGCGTAGCCTCTCATCAAAATTGGACGGATTCTCAGCAGACACAAAGTAAAAGTAATTTTTCGTCCTCCACCCAAGATTGCTGCACTCGTGGGTTCCGTCAAAGATGTTTTGCTGTTCCGTAAATCTGGAGTTTACAAAATTCCATGTGAATGTGGCCTTTCTTACATTGGACAAACAATTCGTATTGTCCGAGAAAGATGTACAGAACACCGAAGGTACACACGACTTTTACAACGTAACAAGTCGGCAGTGGCAGAACACTCTATTGACACTGGTCATAGTATGTCGTATGACAACGTCGAAATTTGGCAACTACATCATCTTTTTGGGACTCGATAGTCAAGGAGGCAATTGAAATTCGCTTGATGTGGTTTCAACCTCGATAAATCATGGAATCCGGCACTTGCTGTAATAAACTCACAAAGACGCCGTCACAGTGCAGCTCACAATGATATATCGACATGCCAACACAGATCGACTCGGAGTCATGGATGTACTTGCGCATTGTACACGTCTCTGCCGCTGACCAACGTCTCTGGCGCATTTGCATCTGTGGCCGCATGCGTAGTTGCGCGGTACACGAGTATAAAGGGACGCAGCGAGCACGGGAGCGGCAGTCTTGCGGCTCACTCTGAAGATGGCTGAACGTTGTACGACCGAAATATTAGAAGAAGAAGGAGAATTCTTTCGGCTGCACACCCGAAACTTAATGGAACAAGACACCGTATAGTACGGAGGGTACTTTGTACCAGTACTAGCCATTTTCTTTACTGTTCCATTCGCAAGCACAGTGAGAGGAAAAACGGCAGTCTATGTGCCTCCGTACTAGCCTCCCTTCTCTTACTTTACCTTCGTAGTGCTTACGCTACATGCACGTAGGCGGCAGTAGAATTGCTCTGCAGGCAGCTTCAGATGTCGGTTCTCTAAATTTTCTCAATAATAATATTTTGCAACAAGAACGTCGTCCTCCCTCCACGGATTCTCATTTCAGTCCCCGAAACGTCTCCGTAACACTCGTGCGTTGATCGATGCTACCGGTAACAGATCTGGTGGAGCGTCTCTGAACTGTTTCGATGTCTTCCCTAAATGCGACCCTGTGCGAATCCCAAACACCCAAGCTGCTCTCAAGAATAGGTCGCACTAGTGCTCTATACGCGATCTCCTTGACAAGTGAACCACACTTATGTAAAATTCTCCCAGTAAGCCGAAGTCGACCATTCGGCTTCCCTCCTACCGCCCTTACGCCCACGTTCCATATCTTATCACTTGACAACGTTACACCCAGATAGTTATTCGACGTGACTCTATCAAACAGCATGTCACTAAAGCTGAGTTCGCAAATGAAGGGTTTGTTTTTCCTACTTAAGTGCATTAACTTACATTATTCTACGTTTAGAACTGCACTACTGCCCATTAAAATTGCTACACCACGAAGATGACGTGCTACAGACGCAAAATTTAACCGACAGGAAGAAGGTGCTGCGATATGCAAATGACTATCTTTTCAGAGCATTCACACAAGGTTGGCGCCGGTGGCGACACCTACAACGTGCTGACATGAGGAAAGTTTCCAACTGATTCTTCATACACAAACAGCAGTTGACCGGCGTTGTCTGGTGAAACTTTATTGTGATGCTTCGTGTAAGGAGGAGAAATGCGTACCATCACGTTTCCGACTTTGATAAAGGTCGGACTGTAGCCTATCGCGATTGCGGTTTATGGTATCGTGTTATTGCTGCTCGCGTTGGTCGAGATCCAATGACTGTTAGCAGAATATGGAATCGGTGGGTTCAGGAGGGTAATACGGAACGCCGTGCTGGATCCCAAAGGCCTCGTATCACTACCAGTCGAGATGACAGGTATCTTATCCACATGGCTGTAACGGATCGTGCAGCCACGTCTCGATCCCTGAGTCAACAGATGGGGACGTTTGCAAGACAATAACCATCTGCACGAACAGTTCGACGACGTTTGCAGCAGCATGCACTAGCAGCTCGGAGACCATGGCTGAGGTTACCCTTGACGCTGCATCACAGACAGGAGCGCCAGCGATGGTGTACTCAACGACAAACTTGGGTGCACGAATGGCAAAACGACATTTTTTCGGATGAATCCAGGTTCTGTTTACAGCATCATGATGGTCGCATCCGTGTTTGGCGACATCACGGTGAAGCGTGTATTCGTCATTGCCATACTGGCGTATCACCCGGCGTTATGGTATGGGGTGCCATTGGTTACACGTCTCGGTCACCTCTTGTTCGCATTGATGGCACTTTGAACAGTGGACGTTACATTTCAGATGTGTTACGACCCGTGGCTCTACCCTTCATTCGATCCTCGCGAAACCCTACATTTCAGCAGTATAATGCACGACCGCATGTTACAGGTCCTGTACGGGCCTTTCTGGATACAGGAAACGTTCGACTGCTGCCCTGGACAGCACATTCTCCAGATCTCTCACCAATTGAAAACGTCGGGTCAATGGTGGTCGAGCAACTGGCTCGTCACAATAAGCCAGTCACTACTCTTGATGAACTGTGGTATCGTGTTGAAGCTGCATGGGCAGCTGTACCTGTACACGCCATCCAAGATCTGTTTGACTCAATGCCCAGGCGTATCAAGGGCGTTATTACGGCCAGAGGTGGCTGTTCTGGGTACTGATTTCTCAGGATCTATGCACTCAAATTGCGTGAAAATGTAATCACATGTCAGTTCTAGTATAATATATTTGTCAATGAATACCCGTTTATCATCTGCATTTCTTCTTGGTGTAGCAATTTTAATGGCCAGTAGTGTAGTTGCCATTCATCTTACCAACTAGAAATTTCGTCTAAATCAACTTGTATCTCCTATAACCTCTCAGCGACAATGCTTTCCCGATTACTACAGCGTCATCAGCAAACACTGACGGACTGATGCTCACCATGTCCGTCAGATCACTTATGTATACAGAGAACAACAGCGATCTTATCACACTTCCCCAGATCACTCTTGATGATACCCTTGCCTCTAATAAATACTCCATAACGAGGTCAACATACTGGGTCCTGTAACTTAAGATGTCTTCGAGTTACTCACGCATCTGGGAATGCGTTCCGTACAATCGTTCTGGTCGTATATTCGTTAACAGTCTGCAGTGTGGCATCGTGTCTAACGCTTTCCGAAAATCTAGGATTATAGACTCTTCCCGCTGCCCTTCACCCATGGTTCGGTGGGTATCATGTAAGAAAAGGGGGTGCTGAGTTTCGTAGGAGAGATGCTCACTAAAACCGTACTGATTCATGATCACAAACTTTTTCGTCTCAAGGAAATTTATAATATTCGAACTGAGAAAATGTTCAGCAATTCTGCAGCAAACCGAGTTGAGGATATTGTGCTGTAATTTCGCAGGGCGCCTCGGTCGTTGCAGTTTAGTTTACTGAAGACAGAGGGCTTACTGAGTCGACAACGCCTCGAAGGCAAAGTTCCCGCCTGTGAGCCGCCCACAAAGACTTCAGTGACAAATGGCCTGTCCCAGGTGGATTTCAATGTTCTCTCCTCGAACACGGCTCTGTCTGTAGCCCACAGATAAAGCTTTCCTGGTTAAATTTAGATCGTGGAGCGACCAGAAATGCCAAAGGTATTGCACTGAAGCGGCAAAGAAACTGGTATGGGCACGCGTTTTCAAATACAGGGATATGTAAACAAGCAGAACACAGAGGTGCTGTCGGCAACGCCTGTATAAGACGAATGTCTGGCGCAGTTGTTAGATCGGTCACTGCTGCTACAATGGCAGTTTATCAAAATGTAAGTGAGTTTGAACGTGGTGTTGCAGTCGGCACATGAGCGATGGGACACACCATCTCCGAGCTAGCGATGGAGTGGGGATTTTCCCGTACGACCATTTTACGAGTGGACCATGAATATCAAGAATCCTGTAAAATATGAAATCTCCGACATCGCTGCGGGCCGGAAAAAGATCCTGCAAGAATAGGACCAATGACGACTGAAGAGAATAGTTCGGCGTGACAGAAGAGCAACCCTTCCGCAAATTGCTGCAGATTTCAATGCTGGGTCATCAACAAGTGTCAGCGTAAGAACCATCCAATGAGACATCATCGATATGGATTTTGGAGCCGAAGGTCCACTCGTGTACACTTGATGACTGTACGACACGAAGTCTTACGCCTGGCCTATGCCTGTCAACACCGACATTGGACTGTTGATGACTTGAAACATATTGGCTGGTCGGACGAGTTGTGACGGTAAGTCACATAAATATTGACATTTTTAGCGGTTGTAAATCGTAGTTTACGTATTTAATGAATACAATTAGTGTAAAAGATATAGTTAATGTTCTTAAAACAACTGATATGCAGCGATAGCATCTTTATTTAATGTCCACGAAAATAAAAAAAGGATCGAAAGAGACGCGATTGTACGGCCGAGGAGGAAGGACGTATTTTGTTGTACACACACTGTTTTGTTTCGCTATACGAAAGGCAGCCATTGAGCGGCTACACATATTTTATGCTAAGTTATTCGTATTTATTGATAAAATAAACTTATTATTACACAATGAATTTCTTTGTAATAGCTGTCACCTCAAATGCTCGCAGTGGCTAATTATTTTTAATAAGCATTTTTTCAGTAATTTGCGCTGCGAGAAGCTCATCTTCCGATGCAGCCTCTGGTCGGCCATTACGCGCCGAAATATTAATTTATTTTTCAGTGTTAACAGTAACTGTAAATGCGAGAGATTTCGTTATAAGAACCTTTTTAAATTGCAACACATATTTAATTTACGTTAAAGTTCATGTTTTTAAACAATACATATTCCATGGGTTCGGTAAGTTTTATCTTGGCCGCTCCACGGCAACAATCGAAATTCTCACAAGCCTTGCTTTGCAATCAATAAAGAGAAATTAACAAAATTACATTCAGTTCAGTTAACGGCAACTATATTTTAGTCATCACGTTCAAAATCTAAAGTTGGTACATGAATAACTGAGGGCCTTCAAGAACCCGTTTCATATTTACTTATGCACGTAAGTAAAGGTGATAAGAAAAGAGAAAGAATCATGCTGATAAATTATAATTTTTTTGTATGTGACGTAACGAATCCCAGCCGACGTCACAGAGTCTCGTTTCAAAATGTATCGAGCGGCTGGCGTGTACGGGTATGGAGTCAACCTCATTAATCCATGGACCCTGCATGTCACTAGGGGAGTGCTCAAGCTGATGGAGGCTCTGTAATGGTGTGGGGCGTGTGCATTTTGAATGATGTTCAAACTGGTGGAGGCTCTATAATGGTGTGGGGCGTATGCAGATGAATGATATGGGGCCCCTGATACGTCTAGATACGGATCTGACACGTGACACGTACGTAACCATCCTGTCTGATCACCTGCATTCATTCATGTCCATTGTGCATTCCTACGGACTTGGGCACTTCCAGCAGGACAATGTGACACCTCACACGCACAGAATTTCTACAGAGTGGCTCCAAGAACATTATTATGAGTTTAAACCCTTCCGCTGGCCACCAAACTTCCCGGACATGAACATTATTGAGCATGAAACTTCCTGGCAGATTAAAACTGTGTGCCGGACGGAGACTCGAACTCGGGACCTTTGCCTTTCGCGGGCAAGTGCTCTACAAACTGAGCTACCCAAGCACGACTCACACCCCGTCCTCACAGCTTTACTTCTGCCAGTAACGCGTCTCCTACATTCCAAGCTTAACAGAAGCTCTCTTGCGAACCTTGCAGAACTAGCACTCATGAAAGAAAGGATATTGCGGAGACATGGCTTATTCACAGCCTGGGGGATGTTTCCAGAATGAGATTTTCACTCTGCAGCGGAGTGTGCGCTGATATGAAACTTCCTGGCAGATTAAAACTGTGTGCCGGACCGAGGCTCGAGCATATCTGGGATGCGTTGCAAAGTGCTGCTCAGAAGAGATCTCCAACCCCTCGTACTGTTACGGGTTTATGGACAGCCCTGCAGGATTCATGGTGTCAGTTCCCTCCAGCAGTACTTCAGACATTAGTCGAGTCCCTGCCGCGTCGTGTTGCGGCACTCCTGCGAGCTAGCGGGGGCCCTACACGATATTAGGCAGCTGTACCAGTGTCTTTGGCTCTCCAGTGTATATGTTAAGGTTCGTATGAGCAGTTGCCAGCGGGCTCGTGCGCATGCGCAGAGCTGAATTCGCGTATGAGCAGTGCCTTCCTCCCGCTTCTGGCTACTTGAAGCGTGGCTGTTTGCTGTGTGAGCAGTAGCAGCTAGTAGCCAGATGCTACCCGGAAAAATTTTTCTGGCGCGCCGAAGCTGCCAGATTCGCGCATGCGCAGAGCAAGCTGAGTTATAGTGGGAGGGGGGAGGGATCCTTCCCCAGGTGACCCTTGTATACGTTTTGTGTCTTCGTAATATTGCTGGTCTCTTCGTTTACAGCTTCCACGTCAAATGAAATCAATACAAATTTCTGTGGCCGGGAGCCATCAAGGGAATTAATATACATTCTCGTAACCATGAAAGACCAAAATAAGTTAGTAGTTTCAATTATCTGCTTTTATATTATTTCCACGTGATTAGTAATCAACCATTAATGTCTCAATGAAGCTATTTCTGTCTGTTTTGTAGAGAAATTTGCTTCTATTAAATTTTTTCTGCTGAGGCAGTTAGTTTATTTGCAACGAAGTGTTTCATTCCGCACTATTGGCTACTTTCAACTTCGTTCAATTTCAAGTGCAAATTTTCATTTTCTGGGACGAGTGTCATTATACCATAATTAAGAACCAAACATGAGAATACAGTACTGGACCTCCGAGTAAATTGGTATCACGAAAACCAAATGAAAAGCTGAATATCAGATACTTCAGAGTGCATCTGGACATAGAAATGTGCAATTAGAGCGGAATGAAGCATTTTACTGTGGTTTATGAAATTGTCGTGCTGGCTGGAGTAGTTGGTTGGTTGGTTGGTTTGGGGAAGGAGACCAGACAGCGTGGTCATCGGTCTCATCGGATTAGGGAAGGATGGGGAAGGCAATCGGCCGTGCCCTTTCAGAGGAACCAGCCCGGCATTTGCCTGGAGTGATTTAGGGAAATCACGGAAAACCTAAATCAGGATGGCCGGACGCGGGATTGAACCGTCGTCCTTCCGAATGCGAGTCCAGTGTCTAACCACTGCGCCACCTCGCTCGGCTGGAGTAGTCTCTGATGTCCTGTTCCTTTTATGACACTGTAATATCTCTTAATGCTATATTCGTACCAACATTCGTAAACATTTACTTGAAGATTAAATAGGCAAATTTGGTCAGTAGTTTTGAGCTAAATGTTTTGTTTCAAATATAATGACAGCTGTAGCAGAATTTAACAAATCTGCCTTCTGTGAAAGTGTTTTTCGATCACAAGGCACTTGTATAGTACTTCCTCTAGGCCTGAAGTTATTTCTTAAATTTGTGTTTACGTCTTAAATTTATAGAATGAAATTCTATGGTAAATTGTAGACTGGCAGTATACCGTGTTTTATCGTTTTAACTCCGCACATGGCTTCATATTTATTCCTAGAGTAGAATATAAACTGTCAGTTGTACAGTTTCTTTGCCCCACAGGCAACCGTGTTAATTTTTTCACATTTTGAAATAGTCCTGAAATTTATTGTCTTTCATTTCGGTGTAAGCTACACAAGAAACTGTCTGTTTTTTTGTTGCAAGAAATTTGTATTCCATCCTACTACCTTTTCGCAGTGCTGTGTAGATGTAAACCTGTTGGAAATGCTACATAACATCATTGCAGGGTACGAATTTTAAAAAAAGAGAAATCTGTCAAAGTCACCCCTTAGCAAAATTTTATGGTACTTCGAGCTGTGGAGTCTAATTTTGAAATGATATTTTGCCAAGAACTGCTTCCTTATTTGCATCATTTATCGGTGTGGGATATGATAAAACAATTGCTTTAAGTACAACTCAGTATGTCCTCTCAACAACATGCCGCACGGCTACACATGGTCACGTGATGCCCCACCAGAAATAGGACGTAAAGCGTACGAGCAGAGCAAGCACCAAGCACGGGCTGCCTACGTCATCGTAGCTGCGCATGCGCAGTACAGCCTGTTGTCTGGCGCTTTCTGGTAACTGCTCAGACGATTCTTATATGTGAGAAACACGCAGCACCGTATAGCCTACTGGTACGGGAGTGACCTGGCAGTCAGCACATGCGCGGCCTGTCCGTGACCTGACGTGAGGCCAGGCGGTCGCCGGCAGGTACTTGAGCCCAAGTGCGGCTTCGCAGCGGCGCTAAGCGGATTTGCCGCGGCGAGGCACCCATCTCCTGCCCGCCACAGTCGCGCCGCCCACTCCAGGCCTCAGACTTCTGCCCCTCTGAGCGAGCCCTCTGTCCTGAAAGCGACCACCTTGTGAGAGTGGCATGTTGCTAGGTACGGTCGAGGCTGTCGCGTGTGAAATGCAGTGAAGTGTACTGTTGTGGAGGAAATATGTGGCTCGCAATGGCTGTAGCGCACAATACCGTAAGCTGCAATGACTGCTGTCTGCACCGCTCGCTGCTGACAAATAAGATAACTCTCGTTCTATCTGGACTGACCTTCGCCAATCAAACTCTCCCTACACCTTGATGAAGTCAAAGATTCCTATTCGCCCCCAGTCTAGCTATTGGCGTGGTACACCGGTCAGATAACCAGTCCACCGCGATGCCACTCAAAAATTCGCTCACAGGCGTTTAACTATAGCTCTGTCCGTTCACACCACACAATATGTGTGTCGGCCAACACAGTGAACAACGCTTAATCACAAGGACTCAATATAGAGTCGCACTCCGATTCGCTCTCGACAGAGATGCTCTCCCAGTGAAGTACTGAGGAGAGACTTGTTCCTCGCTCCAAGAGCGACAACGGAACGGCGCCTCTCTATGGCAGACGTGAAGGGGTATATCTTTCAGTCTCTTCCATTACTCCTTCAGCTCAAGGCGTCATAAATATCATCTGCCAATCAGCATTGCTCTTCTAAAACAGGAGAATGACGTTTCGTTTAAGGTGACCAATCCGGAAACCTGTAGTATCGGTGTTTGGCGTTTGCTGTCTCCCTGTGAAAATCTCTGAAACTGCCTGCTATGTGTAAAGAATGTGTAGGCTGGACGCTCCTACACAATGTAACAGAATTTGCTTTTAAGCCGAACACAGCATTGTTCCCCCTTTCACTCGGGCACACGCTGTCTGCTCCACGGGCGGCCGAGGTTGACTCGTCCTCTGAAGGGATCGGTCTGCCGGTGTGTGGTGTGCTTCCCTCGAACTAAAAGCTCCTGTGACCATCGTGCCTGGAATGTATGTGTGTACGCCAGCCTCGAGTATTTCAACCCCAGTGCGCACTTGCTATTTGCATATCATTTACATGAATTCATACAACATTGACTTTCTCTAATCGAGTTTGGGTTCGAATGAAGCGTCTTGATGTGCGGAATATGATTGTGAGGGCAGAATATGTAAGCAATGAAGGTCAGGAGACCACTATGTCTTACAACCGTTAAGCCGTCAGCATGCGGACAGTTCTTTTGGGACGTCAACGTTGAGTGTGCCGAGTTCAACATGGTGCCGAACGCTCAGAAACTAGCGGCTTGTGCATACGGTACGTGGGCCCCAAGGTGGTATACATGATCACAACGTGCTCCACTGACAGTCGTCAGCTGTTTCCGGTTTATGAGTCACACTGTTTACGAAATGGGCGTGCGTAAAATTCCTACAGTTGCTCTCCTAAAATGCATATTTCCCCTGTTGTCGTTATGCTAGCATCGTTGTTCCGTCTTTAATAGGCAAGATGAAAACTACCCACGCCCAGTCAATAAGGACATCGGCTTATTAAACTCCCATTACAAATAGTGCGATACGACTTTACAATAGTTCTCCAAATTAAGTAAAAATTATCTCATCATTCGCACTTTTCAGTAAAACCTAGATCATATTTACTTGATCACTGCACTTGTTCAGCAGCAGAATCTTTACAACATGTGAATTACAAAACTTAAAAGAAAAAAGGGCAAAATATCTTACTACAAGCAGTGCAAGTTGTCCTTTATATTAAGCCATCGCACAAACTCACTCCTCAATAAGTGCGCACATATATTTACATAAAATCGAAATTATGTTATATACTTATATTAAACTAATAAGAAAGTATCAGAACCTATTAAAAAAGCGAAGGTTAGAATAAGAAAAAACTTTGGATGTAGAGGGACACTAGGTTTCGAGAAGATGCGTTTCTGGATGAGGTATCGAATACATTGCTTCCCCCTACTTATACCTCCGGAGGAGATCACGAATGTAAAATTAGAGAGATTCCAGCGCGCACGGAGGCTTTTCGGCAGTCATTCTTCCCGCGAACCATATGCGACTGGAGCAGGAAAGGGAGGTAATGACAGTGGCACGTAAAGTGCCCTCCGCAACACACCGCTGGGTGGCTTGTGGGGTATAAAGGTAGATGTAGATATAACCACTGATACATCACATTCTTCTTTGTGGATCTGTGACGTTACTCATTGCATTGAACAGAGTCCGAAGCACGTATGACCATATCTAACGTCTTACCAGCACATGAAAGCATAAATCGTAGATATGTTACTGACTGAAATTTAATTATAATAAATTGTACGAAGTGCGTTTTTGATATATCTTCAACGTGCCGTTGCCTTCAGACGGAATGGTTCAAATTGCTCTGAGCACTATGGGACTTAACATCTGAGGTCATCAGTCCCCTAGAACTTAGAACTACTTAAACCTAACTAATCTAAGGACATCACACACATCCATGCCCGAGGCAGGATTCGAACCTGCGACCGTAGCGGTCGCGCTGTTCCAGACTGATGCGCCTAGAACCGCTCGGCCACACCGGCCGGCTCAGACGGAATACTCCCATAATACGCAAATTACAATAATTCTTGTACCTCGAATATTGTTTCTCGTCATTTTATTACAACGAATCATACGATTAACGACGGGTTCTCGAGAGGTCCTCAATATTCTAGTTCTCAGAAACGGCATATATACATATGGGCTACAAATGAATACCAATATGGTACCTCGCGACTCTAGTGAAGGCTTTAAAATGTCTTAGCCACAGTACATGGCGAGCTGACAGGACTTGTCTGCTCCAGTTTTACAGGGCGTTTGTGCGATCTCGGCTCGATTATAGGTGCACGGTGTATGGGTCTGCGAGGCCTTCTTACTTAAAGTTGTTGGACGTTGTGTACCATGAAGGGCTTCGGTTGCCCACTGGGGCATTCCGAACTAGCCCCATACCAAGCCTCTGTGCAGAGGCTGGTGAACCGCCACTTCATATGCGGCGACGGCTACTTACAGTGCGCCAGGCGTATAAAACTTTGTCCACACCATACACCCCTGCATACCATACCGTTGCTCAGCCTCCTCTGGCACGGTTGTTTCATAACCGGCAACGTGCGACGCAGCCCTATGGGATTCGCGCACAGGATTGCCTCGCTGCGATGTCTATGGCTGGTCTTCATGTTTTACGTCGCGGTTGGAGCAGATCTCCACCTTGGCTCCTCCGGAGACCCAAACTTATTTTAGATTTGACTGGTTTTAAGAAGGATGGCACACCAGATTTTACGTTCCAATCTCTGTTTTTTAACATTTTAGGTGTGCATCACGGTTTCACTGTTGTTTATACTGATGGCTCCAAACAGGAGACTTTCCTTGGCTGTTATGTGGTGTTCCCTGACCATGTTACCCGGATTCGCCTCCCTGCTGAATATACCGTTTTCGCAGCGGAGCTCCACGCGATCCTGAAGGCACTAGAGCTGATGCATCGTGTTCGGGGCGATCGATTTCTTCTCTGCTCCGATTCTCTTAGTGCCTTACAATCACTGCAGAACCTATACCCGACTGTACCAAATGTACTTGCTCCAACGGCGGGGTAAAGAGGTATCCTTCTGCTGGGTGCCTGGTCATGTCGGCATATGGGGCAATGAACAGGCCGATCGGGCTGCCAAGGAGGCCTGCAGAGAGCAGGATGTGGTCCAGTGTCCTATCCCCTTGCAGTCAGTCATCGCTGCACTCCACAGGAAGTGCATGGAGTTGTGGGAGGACGAATGGCTGGCGGTGACGGCCAATAAACTGCGGTCGGTAAAGTCAACCACTCGGCCGTGGCGTTCCTCCTGCCGGCTGCTCAGGCGGGAAGAGGTGACCCTGTCCTCTGACGCATAGCTATTTATTACGGCGGGAGGATCCTCCATTTTGTGCTGCTTGTGGTGTGCACATCTCTGTCCGTCACATTTTAACAGACTGCATTTTATACCGTGATGCAAGGGCAGAAGCACAAGTTTATGGGGATCTGCCTTGTGTTTTAGCTAACGATGAGACGTGTGTGTCTAGGGTTTTTAAGTTTTTTGATGTGTCTGGACTCTGGCCTAAACTTTTAGGCTGGAGGATTTAGTGTATTGCAGAGTGGCTGACTCCTCCCAGTTTTTCCTTGCGGTCAGCCAGCCATTTCCATCCGCTACATTGTTTTAGCTCCCTCTCCCTTTTTCTTCCTGTGTTGTCCATGTTTTACTGCTGACGCCCTGCTTCATCCCACGCTTCGGTGTGGGTGAGCACATATTTTCCAATGATTGTTCCCCGTGTTTTTGGTTCCATTTTATGTAAATGTTCTGAGTTTTTTCCTTGACACCCGTCTCACTATGATACTGAACGGGCGCTGAAGACCTTGCTGTCGTGCGCCCATAAACCCCTCTACTACTACTACTACTACTACTCTAGTGAAGGGAGATGGCGTGCATTTGACGTAAGTGGCGTATTGCGACAACGTTCACACGCACGTTCAGAATATCTGACACGCTAGGTATTGCTCTGCACGCTTGGAAAGACTCCCGAAAGTGCTATTCGACGCTGTGATGTGAGAAACTCGGCACGCTCAGCGCTCCACGTTGGGGTGCACGGTCTGTGTGCCGACGGCTTCAGTCTGGTGGAAACAAACAGCAGTGGCGCGACGTGCGGTCTTCCGTACAAGCGAGAGAAGTACCGCCTCGAAGGGCAGCCGCATCCTGAAAGCTCGACTTCAGTCTATCACTGGGCAGTCAGTCGTTTTCTCAGTTCGTTTAAAATGATTACAAGCAAAATGTAACTACGGAATGAGAATAAAGTCTTTATCTAAATAAAATTTATTTCTAAAGAACCACGCTACCGAATGAAACAACAAGTTTACTGTTACCAGCCGCTGCTTGTTTATATCCGCACGGCATTTCAAAGGTTGAAACTTCCATTATCAGATGAATTTAAAAAAGTTCAAATGTGTGTGAATTCCTAAGAGACCAAACTGCTGAGGTCATCGGTCCCTAGACTTACACACTACTTAAACTAACTTACGCTAAGAACAGCACACACACACACACATACACACACACACACACACACCCATGCCCGAGGGAGGACTAGAACTTCCGGCGGGAGGGGCCGCGCAATCCGTGACATGGCGCCTCAAACCGCACGGTCACTCCACGCGGCAGGTGAATTAACGTGGTGCGTGAGAAAAGTAATGAGACTGAGAACACTGCGTGCGATCTGACAACGAAGTGTTGATCTGCTTGAGTAGAGTGGTGTGTTCATACCTTCCACAGTTTCAGCGCCGTACAACCATCACATGATTTTTGACCTTAAAAGGCCTTCTCATTGTTCCACAGTCCCCCTATTCACGTTATCTGATTCCTTGTGAGATTTTTCTTTTCCCGAAATTGAAAAATGTCTTAAAATGTCGTCATTTTAGGTCTTTGGAGAACATTCAAAGTGACCGACATGTTAAAGATCCTACCCAGACTGGGAACAACGATTCCGCCACTGTGTAGCTGCCGAAGGCAAATACTCTTAATGAGACAATATTGTTGCTTGAAGAAAATAAAAAAATTGATAAATAAAACGTCATTCTCATTACTTTTCTCACATACTTCGTACATGTGTTAATAACACATGTGTTATTATCACATGTCGATACAAACCACACACATGTGTGTGGTTTGTATCGACTTTCTCTGTCGTATTAAATTACATACAGACTGCCACACTTCGTAAACATAGGTGGTGTCTACTGGGTGCAAATAACATACAGCATAAACAGAAGCATTATTTGAATGTACAAAGAACATAATGCAAAACAACACTGTTATTTCAGAGTACGTTCTAAATCATTGTGGAATTTTTGGTTTAGTTGATGAATGCATATGTTAGAGTAAATATTTCAAGAGGTACACAAATCCTTTTCTGTGACGCACTCCTATGTAACCAGGTGACATGTTCCAAACCTTAACTGCAACAATTATGTTGCCAACAGTGGTAAAATTATACGTATATAACAATTTTATCTGGGATTCAGAGACAGAAGATGAAAGGAATGCGAGAAAGAGAGCTGCGGGTATTGGAGGTATTCCACTACAGTTCTTTTATTTTCACATTACAATTACATTTACACTACTGGCCATTAAAACTGCTACACCAAGAAGGAAATTCAGATGATAAACGGGTCTTCATTGGACAAATATATTATACTAGAACTGACATGTGATTACATTTTCACGCAATTTGGGTGCATAGATCCTGAGAAATCAGTACCCAGAACAGCCACCTCTGGCCGTAATAACGTCCTTGATACGCCTGGGCATTGAGTCAAACAGAGCTTGGATGAGGTGTACAGGTACAGCTGCCCGTGCAGCTTCAACACGATGGCATTGAGTCAAACAGAGCTTGGATGGCGTGTACAGGTACAGCTGCCCATGCAGCTTCAACACGATACCACAGTTAATCAAGAGTAGTGAATGGCGTATTGTGACGAGCCAGTTGCTCGGCCACCCATGACCAGACGTTTTCAACTGGTGACATATCTGGAGAATGTGCTGGGCAGGGTAGCAGTCGAATGTTTTCTGTATCCAGAAAAGGCCGTACAGGACCTGCAACATGCGGTCGTGCATTATCCTGCCCATATGTAGGGTTTCTCAGGGATCGAATGAAGGGTATAGCCACGGGTCGTAACACACCTGAAATGTAACGTCCACTGTTCAAAGTGCCGTCAATGCGCACAAGAGGTGACCGAGACGTGTAACCAATGGCACCCCATACCATCACGCCGGGTGGTATGCCAGTATGGCGATGACGAATACACGCTTCCAATGTGCGTTCACCGCGATGTCGCCAAACACGGATGCGACCGTCACGATGCTGTAAACAGAACCTGGATTCATTCGAAAAGTGACGTTTTGCCATTCGTGCACCCAGGTTCGTCGGTGAGTACACCATCGCAGGCGCTCCTGTCTGTGATACAGCGTCAAGGGTAACCGCAGCCATGGTGTCCGAGCTGATAGTCCATGCCGCTGCAAACGTCGTCGAACTGTTCGTGGAGATGGTTGTTGTCTTGCAAACGTCCCCATCTGTTGATTGAGGGATCGAGACGTGGCTGCACGATCCATTACAGCTTTGGGGATAAGATGCCTGTCATCTCGACTGCTAGTGATACGAGGCCGTTGGGATCCAGCACGGCGTTACTTTCCACCCTTCTGAACCCACCGATTCCATATTCTGCTAGCAGTCATTGGATCTCGACCAACACGAGCAGCAATGTCGCGACACGATAAACCGCAATCGCAATGGGCTACAATTCGAACTTTATCAAAGTAGGAAACGTCATGGTAGGCATTTCTCCTCCTTACACGAGGCATCACAACAACGTTTCACCAGGCAACGCCGGTAAACTGCTGTTTGTGTATGAGAAATCGGTTGGAAACTTTCCTCATGTCAGCACGTTGTAGGTGTCGCCACCGGCGTCAGCCTTCTGTGAATGCTCTGAAAAGCTAATCATTTGCATATCACAGCATCTTCTTCCTGTCGGTTAAATTTCGCGTTTGTAGTACGTCATTTTCGTGGTGTAGTAGTTTTAATGGCCAGTAGTGTAGTATTTGAATATAGAGTGGGAGTAAGGAATCAAAGCGAAAGCGGCCTTGTAGAATTTTGCACAGAGCTCAATTTACACATCGCCAACACTTGGTTTAAGTATCATGGAAGGAGGTTATGTTTGTGGAAGAGACCTGGAGAAACCAGAAGTTTCAGGATTAATTATTTAATGGTAAGACAGAGATTTTGCAACCAGATTTTAAATTGTATGATATTTCCTGGTACAGATGTGGACTCTGACCACAATTTATTGGTTACAAACTGTAAATTAAAGCTGAATAACTTGCACAAAGGTACGAAATTAAATAGATGGTACCTGGATAAGAGGCTGTTGAGAGTTTCAGACGGAGCATTAGGAACGATTGACAAGAACAGGGGAAAAAACACAATAGCAGACGATAGGGCAGCTTTGAGAGATAAAATAGTGAAAGCGACAGAGGATCAAATAGGTAAAAAAAGAAACATGGGCTAGTAGAAATCATTGAGTATCATAGGAGATATTGAAGTTAATTGATGAAAGGAAAAATTATAAAAATGCAGCAAAGGCTATAGTCGAAAGGGGTTACAAATGTCCAAAAACTGTGACTGAAAGGAAGTGAAAAACGGCTAAGGAGGAATGGCAAGAGGGCAAATGTAAGCATTTGGGAGAATATACATATATAGGCAAGGATAGATATCGCCAACAGTAAAATTAAAGAGGCCTTTTGAGAAAAGAGAAGAAGCTATATGAATATCAAGAGCTCAAATGGAAAGCCAGTCCAAGGCAAAGAAGGGAGAGCTGAAAGTTGGAAGGAATGTGTAGAACATCTATAAGATGGAGATATATTTGAGGTCAGTATTATAGAAATGGAAGAGGACGTAGACACTGCGAGAAGAATGTGAAAGAGCACTCAAACACCTAAGTCAAGCCGGCCGGAGTGGCCGATCGGTTCTAGGCGCTACAGTCTGGAACCACGCGACCGCTATGGTCGCAGGTTCGAATCCTGACTCGGGCATGGATGTGTGCCAAGTCCTTAGGTTAGTTAGGTTTAAGTATTTCTAAGTTCTAGGGGACTGATGACCTCAGAAGTTAAGTCCCATAGTGCTCAGAGCCATTTGAACTATTTGAACCTAAGTCAAACAAGGCCCTGGGAATAGACGACATTGAACCTAAACTACTGATGGCACTAGGAGAACCAGCAATAAAATAAGACTTGCATCTGGTGCGCAAGATATATGAGACAGGCCAAATACCCTCAGTCTTCAAAAAATAAATAAATAAATAAATAAATAAATTTGAGCAAGGCCGATGACATTGCAGTTCCATCAGAGACCCCAAAGAGCAATTCAACGGAATATACAGTGTCTTGAAAGGAGGATATAAGATGAACATCAACAGAAGCAAACCAAGTGTAACGGAAATTACTCGACTTAAATCACGTGATGCTGAGGGAATTACATTGGGAAACGAGATACTTGAAGTAGTAGTGGGGTTTTGCTGTTTGGAAGCAAAATAACTGATGTTGCATGAACAAGCAGGATACAAAATGCTACAAGAGAATGGTACAGAATGCTACAGAAGAATCCTGAAGGTTAAATCGGTAAAATACGTAACTAATGAGGAGGTACTAAATAAAACTGGGAATAAAAGAAATTTGTGGCACAACCTGACTAGAAGAAGGGATCAGTTGACAGAACACATTGTGAGACATCAAGGTATTACCAATTTAATACTGGAGGGAAATGTGTATGAGAGAGGGGAGGGTGGGGGGCTAATCGTAGATGAGCCCAAGAAGTGAATACAGCAATCAGATTCAAAGGATGTAGGCTGCACTAGTTATTCGGAGGTGAAAAGGCTTGACTGGGATGGTGTGGCGTGGAGAGAGCCACCAGACCAGCCTTCGGTTTGAAGACTACAGCAACGAGTAGGAAAAACAAACCTGTAATGTTCGGATACACCATCAGTAGTGTTTCGCTTGACACAGACACGTCGGTTAAATATCTGGGTGTAGCGTTACAAAACGATATGAAATGCAACAAACCATGTGAGGATTGTTGTAGGGAAGGCGAATGATAGGAGAATTTTAAGTAAGTGTGGCTAATCTGTAAAGGAGATGCTGGTGCGACCTATTCTTGAGTTCTGCTCGAGTGTTTGGAATCCGCATCAGATCGAATTAAAGGAAGACATCTAAGCTGTTCAGATGCGGGCTACTAGAAAGCGGGCTACTAGATTTGTCAACGGTAGGTTCGAACAACACGCCAGTATTAAGGAGATGCTTCGGGAACTTAAATATGAATCCCTGGAGGGAAGACAACGTTATCTCCGAGGAACACTACTGAGAAAATTTAGATAATCGGCATTTGAACCTGACTGCAGAACGATTCTACTGACGCCAACATACATTTCACGTAACGTCCACGGAGATAAGATGCTAGAAATTAGATCTCGTACGGAATCTATAGAAAGTTTTTTTCTCGCTCTATTTGGGACAGATAAGGAAATGACTAGTAATGGTCTAGAGTACCCTCTGCCACGCACTGTGCAGTGGCTTGTGGAGTGAGCATGTAGATGTAGATGCACATTGTATTCATTGCCATCTCTTCTACAGCAGCAACTATGAATATCAGACGGAGGACATTATAATTTCGTCCACAACTTGAAAATGTTACAATGTGCTGCATCCACTTCTACGGCCGGTGCGTTGCTTTGCCCGATTAAAACCTAACGTCTCTTAATTTTTTATTATCTCTGGATAATTGGATGAAAATCATGTGTCTTACTTATCCTGTTTTGTGTCTGTATGGCTCCATGCTACTCATTAAATCATTTGGCGCTTGAACCCCTGTTATGTATGCAGCCTTTATGTGAGTTGCTTTCAACAGGTATCACCTTGCGCCGGTTGGTCCGGGTTCGATTCCCGGCTGGGTCGGAGATTTCCTCCGCTCAGGGACTGGGTGTTGTGTTGTCCTAATCATCATCATTTCATCCCCATCGACGCGCAAGTCGCCGAAGTGGCGTCAAATCGAAAGACTTGCACCCGGCGAACGACCTACCCGACGGGAGGCCCTAGTCACACGACATTTTTTTTTAATTTAAACCTTGCGCTGGTCGGAAAAAACTGATGTTTTTCCGTCTTTGCTAATTAAATCTGGATTAATAACACAATATTTTTCCTTTTCTTAATTTTTCCACATGTTTCGACATGTATGAGTCATCTGTTGCGTCTTTCTGGTCTATTTTAAGAAAATGAAAAGTGAAACTTGTATTGCAGATGTTGCAGTTCTTATAAACCAAATTTCCTTTCGACAGATGCGTAACTCTGTACTTTAAGAAAATTATTTTCATTTTGTTGTTCAGCATTTTAAAATTTATGCCGTGCAAACGACACAGTAACGGCATGAAAAGGAGTAGGGAAAAGGTAACAAAAATCAATGTTCAAATGTGAGTGAAATCTTATGGGACTTAACTGCTAAGGTCATCATTCCCTAAGCTTACACACTACTTAACTTAAATTAACCGGAGGACAAACACACACACCCATGCCCGAGTGAGGACTCGAACCTCCGCCGGAATCAGCCGCACAAAAAAATGGTTCAAATGGCTCTGAGCACTATGGGACTCAACTGCTGAGGTCATTAGTCCCCTAGAACTTAGAACTAGTTAAACCTAACTAACCTAAGGACATCACGAACATCCATGCCCGGGGCAGGATTCGAACCTGCGACTCAGCCGCACAGTCCATGACTGTAGCGCCTTAGACCGCTTTTTTTTTCTTTTTTAATTCTCATTTTGAATCGTTTTCGTTCGTTGTATATGCTCGGGGCGGACGTCGAAAGACACCCGTTTCAGTTCGTTCTTTATCTATTAACTCAGTTTCTTTTGTTACAGAGAGCAGCTAACGCTCTGACCGAACACGCTGAGTTACCGTTCCGGCTGACCGCTCGGCTAATCCCGCGCGGCAAAAAATCAATGAATGCATAAAAAACCAAATACTGTAATTTCACTTAGGAGATGTACGTCTTCCAAGCTCCATATTCGAGATCATTGTCCATTCTTGATATTTTCGGATAGTGTTCTTCTAGTGTCCTGGGAAGCTGACACTGTGCAGATGGATGCCTCATTCGTCCGTGTGCTACAGCTCCGTCCTCGAGTCTTGCCGCGCTGTGTTACTGCGTCTTAAAGTCAACAGTCAACAGCAGCCCTCTCGTTCTGCAGTGTTGTTGGGTCAGTTTCTTGGCCGGTGTAGTTGCTAACAGTTGTGACAGTTTTTTAAACGCTTTGCTTAGGAAGTTCTTTAATACTTCTTTATATTCCATTTTTTTCCTGTTGCCACCACAAATTAGACAGAAATTGTAATTTGTTGTTGCTTTGCTAAAGGAAGTCGGCTACAGGAGTCGCCCATCTGTGCGCGCTGACAGCTGCAGCCAGTGGTGCCAACCTCTGTCGGTGTGTCGCGAGAGCACCCGCAGATGCCAGCACCGCTGCAGCCGCTGCCTCCCTCCCCCACGCAGCAGAACACTTCCCCTCCGCTGCCCCCACCAATGCCGCGGTCCACGCCGCATCTGGTGGGATGCTGCGGCGCTGAGCACGCCCCTCGACCAATCGACGCCGCCCGCGAGCCAGCCGGTTCCGGTGCAGACGGGATTGGTCCACGTCAGAGATGCACTGCAATGCGCATAACGCGTAGGCGGCCCAGCGCGGCCGTCTGTAGCTTACTGACTCGCTCCCACGTAATACCCACACGCGGTCTCGTTCAATAATTGAACTTTTATTTACAAAAAAGCAACACTGTTTGGAAGGTGAAGGCTACGTGATCTTGAAGAAAACAACTAGGTGCAGTAAACTTCGAGTGTGACATCCACGAAGGCTTCAACTTACATCCATAGTCCTTGATGTGGCTTACCAACACAAGTACAAGGATAGCGAACCAATAGGGACAAGAAAGGAGGCATGAATGGCGCCAAATCAGAAATAACAATCATCCATTTATTGCACCATTACACACACATATCATAATATGTGAGACATTATAATTGCCATACTCAAATCTATTATGACAAACAATATGTATCACGAAGGGCACACACAACTGAGTTTAAGAAATTACAATGGCACATCAACTCCGCTATGACAAACAGTGTGCCTAAGGAAGGCCGCACAATTTTACCGAGAAATTAAAATAATACTAGCATAAAATTAACTAAAATGCCTTGAAGGAAATGTTTATGAGAAGAACACGACGGGGCCGCAAGGGAGGAGGCAACACGATACTTAACTCACTGTCAGGTGCCCAAAACAAATAACGGACACCAGGCCGCGCCAACAACGGACACATAAGGCACGCAACTACTCTCTCCGTTGCGGTTCCGCGCGTTCCATCCAAGTAATAGCTACCTGAAACATTTTAATACTTGAAACAGTATACCAGTGATCAGCAAATTAAAAAAAAAGCAATAACGTGACATAAAAATACAATAATTTAAGAAAATCACATCATATGACTATGAGCTCAAGGTTTTTCGGTAATTAACAGATTACGAAACAGGTAAAGGGGCATGTGCCACTATTAAATCTTCCGTAATTACACTACTAAATTTCTCAGTACCGTAAACTGAGGTTACTTGAGCTCTGGGGTGTAACTTGGACCCAAAACAAAAAAATGTTTCAAATCAGTCCTGGGTGTGCTGTAATGCACATACACAGCTGATTAACCATTTCGTCGACAGGTAGCAGCACTAGCTAGCGCCCAGTGCCCTCTGCATTGCCTCTGCTTTTAGCACCTTCTCACAGCTGACGTTACATTGTCGTGTAGTGAAACCAAGGATTGTCGCTGCGGGAAAACTTCCACTTTCACCGCGTTTTCCACTGGAGTTGCATGCAAGGTAAAGTAAAATTGATGTTTTATACACATTCCCTAACAAAATAACTATTGCTCTAATTATGTAGATAAAGAACGCCCAGTAAAATTGATATACACTCCTGGAAATTGAAATAAGAACACCGTGAATTCATTGTCCCAGGAAGGGGAAACTTTATTGACACATTCCTGGGGTCAGATACATCACATGATCACACTGACAGAACCACAGGCACATAGACACAGGCAACAGAGCATGCACAATGTCGGCACTAGTACAGTGTATATCCACCTTTCGCAGCAATGCAGGCTGCTATTCTCCCATGGAGACGATCGTAGAGATGCTGGATGTAGTCCTGTGGAACGGCTTGCCATGCCATTTCCACCTGGCGCCTCAGTTGGACCAGCGTTCGTGCTGGACGTGCAGACCGCGTGAGACGGCGCTTCATCCAGTCCCAAACATGCTCAATGGGGAACAGATCCGGAGATCTTGCTGGCCAGGGTAGTTGACTTACACCTTCTAGAGCACGTTGGGTGGCACGGGATACATGTGGACGTGCATTGTCCTGTTGGAACAGCAAGTTCCCTTGCCGGTCTAGGAATGGTAGAACGATGGGTTCGATGACGGTTTGGATGTACCGTGCACTATTCAGTGTCCCCTCGACGATCACCAGTGGTGTACGGCCAGTGTAGGGGATCGCTCCCCACACCATGATGCCGGGTGTTGGCCTTGTGTGCCTCGGTCGTATGCAGTCCTGATTGTGGCGCTCACCTGCACTGCGCCAAACACGCATACGACCATCATTGGCACCAAGGCAGAAGCGACTCTCATCGCTGAAGACGACACGTCTCCATTCGTCCCTCCATTCACGCCTGTCGCGACACCACTGGAGGCGGGCTGCACGATGTTGGGGCGTGAGCGGAAGACGGCCTAACGGTGTGCGGGACCGTAGCCCAGCTTCATGGAGACGGTTGCGAATGGTCCTCGCCGATACCCCAGGAGCAACAGTGTCCCTAATTTGCTGGGAAGTGGCGGTGCGGTCCCCTACGGCACTGCGTAGGATCCTACGGTCTTGGCGTGCATCCGTGCGTCGCTGCGGTCCGGTCCCAGGTCGACGGGCACGTGCACCTTCCGCCGACCACTGGCGACAACATCGATGTACTGTGGAGACCTCACGCCCCACGTGTTGAGCAATTCGGCGGTACGTCCACCCGGCCTCCCGCATGCCCACTATACGCCCTCGCTCAAAGTCCGTCAACTGCACATACGGTTCACGTCCACGCTGTCGCGGCATGCTACCAGTGTTAAAGACTGCGATGGAGCTCCGTATGCTACGGCAAACTGGCTGACACTGACGGCGGCGGTGCACAAATGCTGCGCAGCTAGCGCCATTCGACGGCCAACACCGCGGTTCCTGGTGTGTCCGCTGTGCCGTGCGTGTGATCATTGCTTGTACAGCCCTCTCGCAGTGTCCGGAGCAAGTATGGTGGGTCTGACACACCGGTGTCAATGTGTTCTTTTTTCCATTTCCAGGAGTGTATTTGTGGAACAGTGTGTTTATAACCTAATAATGGGGTTACTTGGACCCCAGCCCAGCAGTGGGCTCAAGTAGCCCCAAGCGTTATATTTTAATTACACACTTCTAAATTTCACTGCAAAATAATGTATATCGTTTTGTCAATTTATTTGATTAAATCATTTGTACACTGTTGATATTATAGTCTCAGGGACTCCTGAGAAAGCGATTTACTTTCTTTTGAAGATGAAATTTGTATGCCACCCCTTCGCAGTAATCTTCCAGAGAACGAAAACAAAGAAGACGACGAAATGCTAAAAGGTTCTTTACAAGAGGAGGGTAGTGTTCTTGTGGCTTGGAATAATGTTTTATTTCCGGGTCAAGTAATGACTGTCTGCGACAACGGTGCCATTGTTGACTGCATGATACCAACAAGGAAAGCCTGGGCATGGCCTTCAGAAAAGGACATTTTATTCTACAAGTGGTGTGACATTAAAAGTAAAATTAACCCATCCACTTTCATTAGAAGCGGTTTGTTTTCAGTGACCACAAACTAACTTTATTGTACACTATAATTTATTATTATGAATATTTACAACAGTGTAAACCAGTGAATACAGTTTATTATGTATTTTTTGGATATTTTGCAATTAAATGTCAAATTAAATGAACATTCTTCACACCATTATATCTGCAAATGTCTTTATTTCCAGGGCCAGATCCCCAGGTCCTACTTGGACTGGATGCAAATTTAAACTGTTTTTTACAAGGAAAATAATGCGTGGGTTCATGTTAGCCAAACCCTGGAGTTACTTGGACCCAAATTTCATAAATTTTTTACTCACATACAAAAAATAAAATTTGGTCTGAAACAGATGTAAACTGCTACAAAAATATCACAAATATAAAAGAATTTAGGATATCGGCATAATTAATCGTTCTAGACTATCATGTGGTACTAAATATACAAAAATTTTCACTTCTTGGGTCCAAGTAACCTCAGTTTACGGTACCCAAGTTGCAATTAACGCAACAAGAATTAAATCATTTAAGTGATAATGTTACTTTAAAATAATAACAAAATCATTTTATACAGCAGAGGACCAAAAATGGCCCGATCAGTAGTCCCTAGTGAAGCAGTTCGCACAAATGGTACTCCACGGCTCCGAGCACACAGCCCCATACAAAATGCAACACTACCACAGCGACCCGGCGCACTACCAGAACCACCAGGCAGTAAACCAAAATCGTACGAAGCCAAAACAAGGACCGACTTTTAAAATAACGAGACCTAGCCCGGGCCGGACAACAGACCAAATGCCGGGAAATCCATAAGAAACCTCAGCCAACTGAATACCAAAACAACTATTTATGAACAATATGCAAAACACAAGACCTCTCAGTCCAAAGGCTTCCGTTTAGTCGCGAAGGTAGCTCTGACCCGCCTGCTGAGGTGCCAAGCGTCGTATGGAGTGCCGAATCAAGCTTAACTTTCGTTAACGGAAAGCGGAAGTACCACAAGACAAAATAAACTCCAATCTAACAGCGCAAGGCAAACTCTCTAAGGAGTGCCACTCGAAGACTATGCACTTGAAGATCAAACATAAAGCACCCAGACTAATGTGCCGCTGAACGACGCACTTCCATCACCAGCGTCTAGTAGAGTACGGAGAGCAGCGTACCCCATCGATATACATCCATGGGACGGTAAACGAGGATAGCAATCCCAGCGACGGAGAGACAGGAGGACGAAATGGCATCCCGACGCACAAAGAAGGTATTTCAAACTCAGGCTCCACAAACTACAACAGGAGAGAGCTTGCTCCCCTTGCGAATCAAGTTAAACGACACACCACGCCGCTGTCCACACTATTCGCCGTAAAATCGCGGTCCGGTCTTCCCACCGGGCCCCACTCTGCGTCCAGACGCAGACAACCCCAGCCGAGCCGAACTGTCTCCACGACAAGGCAGCCACCCTTTCCTCCTCACACGCCTCCAGTCAAGCTCCGGCCAGCGATAACACACGGAAACAACCGCCTAACGCCAAAGCGCCGTCTGAGTGAAAACTCAGCACTAAGATCTATCGGACTTGGACATAAGCGAGCACCGTAACAGTCCTATACATGACACAATGGGAATTGTACCACAAGTTTTTACATTTTATTACGTCTAATGCCTTATGTCTCGTCTTTCATTGTACGTCATTTCTAATCTTTTATTATAACCTAGTTGAACAATTTTTTTTTTAATTTTAAACTATCATAATAATCAAACTACCGCACCCTAAAACTTAAGCTTTACTTTTTTAAATTTTTAGTTTCTGTATTTTAGGCTTTCTAACATATCTAGTAGAAACGGAATAGCACACGTCAGTACATATACGATTTGGGGTTACCACTGAGTCGCAATAGTAACGTCAAGTTCCTGACACTCTGCAATATAATTATTTTCGCTGAGCTTTTTGAGTGTTCTTTCTTGTGACGACTCGCACCTCCTTATGCCGGTGGTAGCAACAGTCTTGCATTTAAGGGGCTCCGGAACGCCCTATACTTGCAATGTTAAAATAACGCTTATAAATTACATCTTTCCTCACAAAGTATTTGAGGTAGGAAGTTGAACTTTTTACAGATTATTTATTGGAATATGGGCTACAACTTAACACAGGGATTTTACTAAATTTTAGTTCAGTTATTAAAGATGATTTTTTTTCAATTGTAATGAAAATTCACAACATTTTTTTGCAATTTTTTATTTATATATTCAAAAATATACAGTTGTTTGGAAAAAGGCTGTGTTAAATTATGCAGAAGGTACTGTGTAACATTTACTGAAAGTTTGAAACAAATTTGTTTGGAAGATCCTTAGAAAACATGTAATTAGTATGAGAAAATAAAAGTTTTGGGAATCGAGCGACAAAGATTGGATTAACTTTTTAGTGCATTCCACGTCCATAGGATGGATTATCTTCATCCTCTGCAAACTCCTCCTCCAGCTTCCTCTTGTTCCTCCTCCTGTTTACTCTTGCTTGTATTTCTAGACGCTTTACAGCCCTGTCTGCAGCCCGAAGTCGTTCCTTGTCTAAAGCAAGCATCGCTCGTTGTTGTGTTCGTAGATTCTGCTACCATTTTCTTCAGTTGCAGTTACTGCAACACTGTTCCAAAACGTGGTCATGTATGAACACTTATCACATTTCAGTTGTATTTCACTAGCAAGTCCTACGTGCTTTATTATGGAGAGTTCCAGACCAACTTCACTACAATGAATACATCTTACACAGTTTGAAAAAATTCCTTTGAGAACCGACATATCAAATATTTCATTCACATCCAATTCGCCCATAAAACATTCATAGTTTTCACTCATTGAACCAAGCTTCTTCTGTGAAGTATTTTCTTTCCCACTTTGACTGCTATGGGCAGGTGTACTTGAGAGGTTAGGTTCACTCACTTGGTTATCGTCTTTATTGTTTACAGTAATAACACATACCTTTGGCTTTCCAACATTTCTCCTTTTCTTAAAAGCCTTCAGAGGATTTCTAATAACTTTACTTTTACTCATTATTATACTTCAGCAAAACAGAGACTCAAGAAACAGAATTAATTACGAATATTTTCGAGATAACGACAGAGTAAATAAACATGAAACAATCGACAATATATATTGAACCATCACAGGTTAGCCACAACACATACTTTATCGCACATCACTAAAATGTACCTGATGAACACGGACGTTAATAATAACACCATTTGACAGCAGTTTAACAGCGCCACAGTGGGTCACGCCCATGTAGAACACATTTCAAAAAAAATTTAAAAATAGTTGTAGTCTTCGGAATTGAATAAATTATACATCTATTAAAAGGCAATAGTCTGCAGATTCAGAAAACGCAAAAAAGTAAAAATTGAACTTTTCATGATTTTGAGCCTTTCCTGAGCCCCTTAAAGGAATATCGCACATTTACGTATTTATCTGTTCCACGTGTTATTATAAATATGTTACTGTAAGAAATACAGCTCTCACCTAATGTTTATGTATTTTTATTAAATGCCAATACACGTTTCCGGCTTTCGCCCATCTTCAGTTGGCGTAATCCATATTTCAATCTTCAGTTAGTGTACCGTTCAAACATCGACACTGATTGGGATGCTGCAGCTGGCTAGGACAAAATAACAGTTTTATTTAGCTACTATACTTCGCGAGTATGCCGTGTTTCTTGACTTCCGCAAGGCGTTCGCTACAGTTCCCCACAGTCGTTTAATGAACAAAGTAAGAGTATATGGACTATCAGATTGGATTAAAGAGTTCCTAGATAACAGAACGCAGCATGTCATTCTCAATGGAGAGAAGTCTTCCGAAGTAAGAGTGATTTCAGGTGTGCCGCAGGGGAGTGTCGTAGGACCGTTGCTATTCACAACATACATAAATCACTTTGTGAATGACATCGGAAGTTCACTAAGGCTTTTTGAGGATGATGCTGTGGTATATCGAGAGGTTGTAACAATGGAAAATTGTACTGAAATGCAGGAGGATCTGCAGCGAATTGACGCGTGGTGCAGGGAATGGCAATTGAATCTCAATGTAGACAAGTGTAATGTTCTACGAATACATAGAAAGAAAGATCCCATATCATTTAGCTACAATATAGCAGGTCAGCAACTGGAAGCAGTTAATTTCATAAATTATCTGGAAGTACGCATTAGGAGTGATTTAAAATGGAATGATCATATAAAGTTGATCGTCGGTAAAGCAGATGCCAGACAGATTCAGTGGAAGAATCCTAAGGAAATGCAATCCGAAAACAAAGGAAGTAGGTTACAATACGCTTGTTTGCCCACTGCTTGAGTACTCCTCAGCAGTGTGGGATCCGTACCAGATAGGGTTGATAGAAGAGATAGAGAAGATCCAACGGAGTGCAGCGCACTTCGTTACAGGATCATTTAGTAATCGCGAAAGCGTTACGGAGATGATAGATAATCTCCAGTGGAAGACTCTGCAGGAGAGACGCTCAGTAGCTCGGTACGGGCTTTTGTTAAAGTTTCGAGAACATACCTTCACCGAGGAGTCAAGCAGTATATTGCTCCCTCCTACGCATATCTCACGAAGAGACCATGAGGATAAAATCAGAGAGATTAGAGCCCACACAGATGCATACCGACAATCCTTCTTTCCACGAACAATACGAGACTGGAATAGAAGGGAGAACCGATGGAGGTACTCATGGTACCCTCCGCCACACACCGTCAGGTGGCTTGCGGAGTATGTAGATTTAGATGTAGAGTTGTATATGCACGATTTATTAGTCGTTAGATCTGACTTTTTACCATGCTTGTTGTTCCGATTGTCGCATTTATAATCGTGGCGCAAATACTTTTTCATTTGTATGTTACACAAAAACAGCGCATAATCCGCGTTGTTGCCGATTAACGGCACTGTTTACAACAAAAACTATACCTATGATCAAATTTACATTTTACTAACACTTTGTGAAAGTACTATTTCTAGTGTAAATTTAAATTACTTAGCATGAATGTTCTGACTCTATGAATGGGTATTTAATAACCGTAGTAGTGACTGATTAATTAAACTATTTAGAATATTACAAAAATAGCTGAAGATTGAAGTACGTATTACGGCAATTGAAGATGTGTGAAGGTCCGAAAAACGGAATGGTATGAATAAAACTACGTACGTTGGTTGCTGTATCTCTTAACGTAATAAAATCCACAGCCGCGTAGCTCAACAACCAATGAAGTAGATAAATTCTCCTTTGCTTCGTTAGGACCCTTCAGGATCACTTGTGGCTTGTTTTGCACGTCTTCTTTCTTCCCAATACCACTTCATTCTCTCGCTTCTTCTGTTTCTTTCGTCTTCTGTTAAGACAACTTTGCTTTTGGTTTCCGGCCACCTGTGACCATCCACCAGACCTTTATACTTTTCCCTGTCCTGTACTACTGCCTGCAGACTCCTTTCTTTTATTCCTACAGCCTTCCAGTCATCTTTGACTTCCTTCACCCAGTTGCTTCCCGTGTGACATGTTGCATTCCCTATCTTCTTAGTCAACTTCTCCTCGTCCATCCTCATGATGTGCCCAACAAATCGTAACCTCCTCTTCCATATCTCGCTCGATATGGGTTCAATATTTTCGTATTGTTCCTGTCGTGTTCTGTGTATCCAGATATGCCCATGTCCGCCGCTCGTGGTCTTGCGGTAGCGTTCTCGATTCTCGCACACGGGGTCCCGGGTTCGATTCACAGGGAAGTAAGGGATTTTCTCTGCCTCGAGATGGCTGGGTTTTGTGTGTCATTCATCATAATTGATGAAGCAAGTCGCCGAAGTGGCGTCAGCTAAAAAGAACTTGTAATACGGCAGCCGAACTGCCCCGCATGGGGCCTCCCGACCAACAATGCCATACGATCATCATCATCAGATATCCCCATGTTTTTTGGTGCCCCAGATGTCTCTCAAAACTTCCCACTCCTCCTTCTCCAATTGTATACAAGTTCTCTTTCCGGGTGTGATCGTTTCTGATGCATACAGAGCAGCACTTCTTACAATTTCTGTGTAATGTCGCAATTTGGCATTCCGTGACAGATATGTTGTTTTCACCTCATACCGAAGCTTCTGCAAAAGCTGCGCCCTTTCTACTGCGCTACTGTTGCTCTGTATGCCACCACTTATCTACTCCCCCAAATAACGAAAACTGTTGACTTTCCCAACCACTTGGCCATCTATCTTCCAGTCAGACTCAGTGTTCAATGTCTTGGTCGTCTTATATGCAATCTTCAGTTCGACCTTTTCTGCTGTTTTGGCTACGTTTATTAGTGCTGTCTTTGCCTCTTCTTCTGTCTCATTTAAGAGTGCTATGCCGTCTGCGAATGCCAGGCAGTCCACTGTTGCATTATGTTTGACCTTGTACACTATTTGGCAACGGCCTTGCCGCACTGGCAACACCGGTTCCCGTCAGATCACTGAAGTTAAGCGCTGTCGGGCGTGTCCAGCACTTCGAGGGGTGACCATCCAGCCGCCATGCGCTGTTGCCATTTTTCGGGGTGCACTCAGGTTCGTGATGCCAATTGAGGAGCTACTCGACCGAATAGTAGTGGCTCCGTCAAAGAAAACCATCACAACGACCGGGAGAGCTGTGTGCTGACCACACGCCCCTCCTATCTGCATCCTCAGCTGAGGATGACACGGCGGTCGGATGGTTCCGATGGGCCACTTGTGGCCTGAAGACGGAGTGCTTTTTTTTTGTACCCTATTTGCAGACCTTTGATCTTCATGTTACTATTTGCTTGTCTCCACTGTCTCACTACTTCGTCCAAAACCAGGTTAAACAAAATCGGTGACAGTCCATCCCCTCGCCGGACTCCTGTTTTTATTTCCAAGCTGTCTGACAGTAGTGCCGCTTAACGTTTCCTTTATTATTGGGTGTGTTGTAGCGTCCAGTCCTCTATCTTATAACACATCAAGCAGAGTAACTATGTCAACTGAATCGCAGGTCTTTTGGAAGTCCACAAATATCACTATTGTCTTTTTTAGTTTCCTGTGTCTGTGTTCTATTATCCTTTTTATTCCAAATATCTGTTCTGTACAGTTTCTCCCTTTTTAAAGCTACACTGTTACTCTCCTATTGTCGGCCCCAGTGGTTCTTCAACTCTGTTCAGTAAGATTCTCGACAAAACTTTGTACCCTGGGTTTAAGAGAGAGATGCCCCTGTAGTTATTCAGTACTTTCTTGTCCCCACTTGATTTCTTCAGCACAGAGACCAATATTGCCTGACGTTGTTTTTGAGGTTTTTAATTGCCTCTGCTACTTCTGCCCTGGTCGGTGCATTCTGTAGACTATCATGACTTTTTTTTCGTCCCTAGAGCGTAAGTGTGTCCCCTTACTGTCGGTGCTTCTGCATTCAGCAGATCCCTAACATACCTAGCCATTTCCTTGCACACCTTTTTCTCGCCAATTTTTATTGCACCATCTTGTCCTATTACGAAGGGTTCTTTTGTCTCGAAGCCTTTAATTCTGCTCTTCATTTCACTGAAAAAGACTCGTGATTTGTGTTTCTTGGAGGCTGCGTTTGCTTCTTCAAGCTCCTAATTCCGTCTACTTCTCTTGGCATTTCTGATCGTTTTGCTAGCAATTTTTCTCACATCCTGGAAGTTCGGCCAGTCTTCTTGCTTTTTACAGGATTGTCATTTCACCCATGCTTTCCTTCTGGTCTCGACTGCATTCTCACATTCATCCGTCCAACACTCATGCTTCCTCTTCTTGTTGTTAGTAGCCAGTCGCACTGCCTCTTCTTCTATCATATCTCCCACTCTCTTCCAATCACTCTGAACTACCATTCTCTTTGCATACTCTGCTCTGTGTTTTTTGAGAAGATCTAGGTCGATTCTGTGAGCGTTTATGGTCCTATGCTTCCTTTCTCTCTGGGGTATCCATCTGCATTTTGTTTCGACAAGGTAGTGATCTGATTCCATCCCGCTTCTTTTCCTCACTTTCGTGTTCGTAATCTCTCAGTGATTTTTGTCACGGATTGCTACATGGTCTAGCTGTTTTTCCCCAATCCTCTTTCCAGGGCTGACCCTCGTTGTTTCCTTACTTGACATAGCTCTGTAATAGGTGGTCATTATTCTCATCTTGTGTCTCCTAGCCGGCAGCTGTGGCCGAGCGGTTCTAGGCGCTTCAGTCTGGAACCGCGCAGCTGCTACTGTCGCAGGTTCGAATCCTGCCTCGGGCATGGATGTGTGTGATGTCCTTAGGTTAGTTAGGTTTAAGTAGTTCTAAGTTCTAGGAGACTGATGTTAAGTCTCATAGTGCTTAGAGCCATTTGAATCTTTTGTGTCTCCTACACAGGTCCACTAAGCTCTCACCATTCTTTTTTGTTCTCTTGTGGACTGTATAATCAACCCACAGGACCTCTAAACTTCCTTTCCGTGCCTATTTGCGCGTTATAATCTCCTAGCAAAATAGTGACTCCTCTTTTGTCCGCATCTGTCACTACGTTTTCCAAAGTGGACCAAAAATGTTCAGTTCCTCCTTTGTCTTCTTTGTTCTTATCATTTGTTGGTGCAGGTGCATTACTGTTGTATAGGTTTTGTTTTCTATTTTCATTGTCAGATATGACAGCCTCTCGTTTATGCCCTTCCACGCACTGATACTATCCAGGTATCTACGATCTACTACGAAGGCTATGCCAAACAGAAAGGGTTGCTTTTGCCCCCCAACACCGGGTTTCCCTTTCAGAATTACATATCCCTCCGATTCCATCGCGCTTTCGTCCCTGAATCTTGTTTCCTGTAATGCCAGTACGTCAATCCAAGTTCTTTGACACTGTCAAGAACTTGCTTTAGCTTGCCCACCTTCATCATTGTATGTTTATGGTTTCCATTTTAAATGTCTGCATCATGTGGGAAAAGAAAATAGGAACCTATCAGTACGTCAAAATCAAAACAAGGACACAAAACCAGACCGAATGTGGATAAATTATTATTTACAAATACGTTGTAATTTTTGTTGTTAGGCCCAGTTTTCGCAGTTGCAGTTATACACCGTATTTTGCTACTGTAACAGGACTCTTACTAGGTTCATAAGCGTTTCGCTTTATTTCAAAGCGTCTACAGTGGTCACTGTAATAATGCAGCTTGTCTTTCAAATCTGTTTTCAAGAACGTGAACGGTTGTCTTGAGTTAGATTACTACTATTAAACAATATTAAATTACAATTATCACTCATATTCAGCGTCAGTGAAGTGCATTGCGCTAAAAGCGAACACATATGTGTAGAAGAACATTAGGAATAAAGTAGTAAACAAAAATCGTGAGTAATAATAGTAATTTAATGCTGTTTAATGTGAGGAATAATCAAATAAAAACCGAACACCCGCCACAGCGGCATCATGGAATCGTTCCACTCAAAAGTATTCAGCACACGCGTTAAGACATTTATTCTACTGGGAGACGAAACAATCAGTTCCTGCTTGGTAGAATGCGCTTGGCCGCTACGGATCCACAACCGCATCCACTTTTGCATTTACTCGTCCGACTGAAAACGATGTCCACGACTGTCTTTCTTTAGGTCGCCAAAGACGTGAAAATCACGCGGCGAAATATACGGGCTGTACGGAGGATGTTGCAGTGCTTCCCAACCAAATCGCTGAAGCGTAGCATTCTTCAAATTGGCAGTGTGGGGACGGGCGTTAACGTGCAACGGGTTGATACCGTCCGACAGCATCCCTGGGCGTTTTGGCTTTCTGGTGCGTCACAGGTATTGCAAAGTGTCTTCACAGCACTGCGCATTGATTAAGACGAAGAAGAATGTCACGATAACGCACGCCCTCACATCGCCAATTGGAGTAAGGCTACGCTTCAGTGATTTGGTCGGGAAACACTGCAACATCCTCCGTACAGCCCGGATATTCCACCGCGTGATTTTCATATTTTTTCAAGCTGAAGAAAGACGTTTGTGAACGTCGGTTTCAGTTGGACGAAGAAGTGCAACAGTGGGTGCGGTTGTGGATCCGCCAGCGGCCAACCGCGTTCTACGAAACGGGAATCGATCGTCTCGTCTCTTACTGAGATGAATGTCTTAACTTGTGGAGTGATTACTTTTGAATGGAACCATTCCATGGTACGTTGTGGTGAGTGTTTGGTTTTCATTACTGCCCCTTACAGTAGTAACTTAAAACATGAGAACTGTTTTTGGAAATAGATTCGTAAGAAAAACCTTGTCACAATGCCAACTGAAGATGCCTTGAGATAAAGTTATGGTCTAAATACGTGTACGATGAAAGGATAGTGAAAGAGTGAAAAGCATATGCCATACTCATAACTGTAAATTGCAGTTGTACGGAAGGGGGGGATGGAAAAGAAAGGGATTAGTGATGTCAGCTGAATCGGGACATTACGTGGAATCAGCGGCGGAGAGTGAAAATCTGTGCCCGATGGGGATTCGAACCCAAGATCTCTGTAATATTTCTGGCTTAGTCAGCCATCATATTAGGCTCCAAAAAGCTGTTCCCAGAGCAGTGGAGATGCAACAAGTATATAGATGACGAAATGTGGTGTGAGGTACCTGAGACAGATGTTAGATTCGGTACCATTTCCGTGAGAAAGACCGCCTGCATGACGCTACTGCTCTGTGTTCGGAGAAAGGGCGCCAAAACGTTAAAGTATAGTTATTATTATTAGTTAAACTACTCATTGGAATGACTTCACTTTTTAATATAAATATCTCTCAACAGCTGGCTATCAATCAGTCATTTTAGAATTATTAAAAACAATTTAAATCAAAAACAAAAGACTGACGTAATTGCAGACGAAGCACTTCGGAAGCGTTCGGGTCACGACTTTTCTGGAATGGCGCGCGAAGTGTTTCGGGCTGTTCGTCACTCTGGATTAGGCAGTCGAGAAGAACAGACATGTTGTCTGTCGTTGGATGTGCTTCCAATTTTTATTTAAGTTCCTGTTCGTGACTCCGGATTAGGCAGTCGAGAAGAACAGACATGTTATCTGTCGTAGGATGTGTTTCCAATTTTTATTTAAGTTCCTGTTCGTGACTCCGGATTAGGCAGTCGAGAAGAACAGACATGTTATCTGTCGTAGGATGTGTTTCCAATTTTTATTTAAGTTCCTGTTCGTGACTCCGGATTAGGCAGTCGAGAAGAACAGACATGTTATCTGTCGTAGGATGTGTTTCCAATTTTTATTTAAGTTCCTGTTCGTGACTCCGGATTAGGCAGTCGAGAAGAACAGACATGTTATCTGTCGTAGGATGTGTTTCCAATTTTTATTTAAGTTCCTGTTCGTGACTCCGGATTAGGCAGTCGAGAAGAACAGACATGTTATCTGTTGTAGGATGTGTTTCCAATTTTTATTTAAGTTCCTGTTCGTGACTCCGGATTAGGCAGTCGAGAAGAACAGACATGTTATCTGTCGTAGGATGTGTTTCCAATTTTTATTTAAGTTCCTGTTCGTGACTCCGGATTAGGCAGTCGAGAAGAACAGACATGTTATCTGTCGTAGGATGTGTTTCCAATTTTTATTTAAGTTCCTGTTCGTGACTCCGGATTAGGCAGTCGAGAAGAACAGACATGTTATCTGTCGTAGGATGTGTTTCCAATTTTTATTTGTGTTCCTGTTCGTCACTCTGGGTTAGGCAGTCGAGATGTACAGTCATGTTGTCTGTGGCAGGATGTGTTTGCCAGTACTCAGTAAAAAGATTCACTCCGGTAGTCATGAGGCACAGATACGTGCCACAAATAGTGTAAAGATACATTTTTGTAAACATTGTGTCTGATCATATACTTTGCTGTATCAGAAGGTGTTGTATTAAGATCATGTAGTCTTCTCGTGTGGCTATATTAAAATACTCGAGAGGCATCCTAAAGAAGTGATACATTATTTCAGAACAGAACTTCGCTAAAAGTCAGTTTCAGCCTCAAGTTGCAAAACCTACGACCTGCGTGCTGTTTCCTGCGCTGGGGATATCAACTTGGAGACAGCAGGTTAGTGAACTATAGCAGAACCTTCGTATTCCAAACAGTGCAGAGGAAACAACTAGGCGCCTCACGTGTACTGCATTCACAGAACAAAAGTGCTCAGTGACACGTCGTCTGCAGTAATAGACAGGAGGTAAAGGAGGTTCAAATGGTTCAAATGGCTCTGAGCACTATGGGACTTAACATCTGAGGTCATCAGTCCCCTAGAACGTAGAACTACTTAAACCTAACTAACCTAAGGACATCACACACATCCATGCCCGAGCCAGGATTCGAACCTGCGACCGTAGCGGTCACGCGGTTCCAGACTGAAGCTCCTAGAACCGCACGGCCACACCGGCCGGCCTAGAGGTAAAGGAGGATGATCGTTATTAACACCAACAGTCAATTCATTCGTCCTTTCTTGCCGTATCTCCTGCTTACTATATTCAATGTAAAGCGATGTAAGATTATGTAAATAAGATAAAATATGTGACAGATTATGTAATGACTATAGGCAAATTACAACTGGTGTACACAGAAGAAATTAACTGAACGATAAACTTTGTTGTCATGTTCCAAAGATGTGGCTGAACAAAATAATCTTTTCTTTCGTTGGTCCTACATTACAATCAGATAATATATAATAGTGAAATTAAGCAGGTGAGTGAAGCAGCTGTGAGTGTACAAAGTAAAAAAAAAATTTAACACAACGAGAAACTTCAGTAACTGAACTAAAGGAAGTCGTATCTGTTTGTAATTTAGGACCTAAGAAAGAAAATATTATTTTGTTCAGCCACATCTTTGGAATATGTCAACAAAGTTTATTCTTCAGTTATTTTCTTCCATGTACAAAAGTTGTAATTTGTCTTTGGTAATTAGTTAATGTGTCACATATTTTATCTTATTTAAATTATCTTACATCTCATATACTCTGGAATAATCCCTAATTCTAACATTAACATTCTTCATCTCTGGAAACGGAGATACTGAGCACACGCACTAGTTTAAAATTTTGGACCCAATAAAATTTCACTGAGCGAGACGGTGTAGTGGTTACCATTTTGGTCTCGCATTCAGCAGGACGACGGTTGAAACTCGTGTCCGGCCGTCCAGATTTAGGTTTCCCGTGATTTCGCTAAATCGGTCCAGGCAAATGCTGGGATGGTTTCTTCGAATGGGCAAAGCCGATTTGTTACCCCCATCCTTGACACGATCCGAGCTTGTGCTCCGTGTCTAATGACCTCGATGTCGACAGGTCGTTAAACCAACAAAATTTCACTGCACCACATACCTATCCTTGTACGTAATGATGGCGTAACAGCTGAAAACTGGTTCGTGTAACAAATCATAAATACTGTAGAATATTACACTAGTGTGGTGTGTATTTCATCCATAATGTATAAAATATTCTACCAAGAACCGACGGAACAGTCAATCAGTGCAGTTAAGCACTGATTGACTAAGGCTAAGGGAAATGGGCTACCCAAAAGTGTTTTACCAGTTTCTATTGGATTATTGCAAAGACCGATATGTGACACTGTCTAGCCCCACATCAACAGTTACCAAACGTATTACGAAAGGATGCCCTCAAGGCTCTGTTTTAGGTGCCGAATTCTGGGAACTTAACGTAGAACCACCTCTCGACACATTACAAAGTAGTCAGGAGTTGTTTCATACACCGATGACTTGTTATTTTCAGTGCACGCCGACAGTCGAGATTCGCTTGAAAACAGCTGTGACAAACTCCTTGGAATCTGCAATGAATTTTACTTGCAGGCGCGACTCAGGTAGCGCCACAAATTCCGACACATACCGTACTTTAGGGAAAACTGATTAGTGATCGACCAACTAAAATAAATAGGATCATTCGAAGGCATACCGTCAACAGGTATTTTGGTGTGCACGTGGACGAACACTGGGCATTCAGTGGCCACATAGAATGTGTTCCATGGAAAGGAAAACGTATGAAGAGTAACATTATTAATATGGGGCTGAGGAGATTTCGTTTCACACTGAGTGTAATTAAATTGCACCACGAGTCTCCATTAACTTCATTTGTGGGCTATGTTACCAGTGTAGGGGCTCACAGGTTACGACTGTTCGAACCTGCCGCTGCAGTAGGAAAATAGTAGCGAGAAATTCTGCTATGATGCTGGGGAGCCTCCTGCGCCACATGTACAGACGTCCTAAGGATATTAATCGGCGAATGTCTCCTAGAGCTATAAATCAGGAAAACGGCTGCCATCCATTGGCTGAAGAAGAAACGAAATGAAAAAGTGCACGAAGTTCTGGGAGAATCGGCAACAAATCCAGTAATAATAAAGAATTCAGTATTTTAAGAATGGCATCAGAGATCAAACTCCTCACACAGGAAGGAGATTGTTTCAGTTTCTCCCTGAAGTAAGCGAAAGACTTTTTGAGTCAAGTAGGGGACTGGTTCTCTACCTTTCCGGACCTTGACCATTTCTTCATATCTTAATAGAACTGGCGAAAGGACAAAGCAGAACTGTGGCTGGCGTGATCGTGTTCTATGGGAATGTCCCCTTGCTGAAGAAAATGCAAGAATTACTAACCAAGTTTTAAGCGGTTAATATATTTATGACACAATTAGGGTGAAATAGGGCTTTGATTGCTTAAATCATGTAGCTGATGCTGTCTCAGGAAAAGATGTGACTGTAGCCACCAAACACCACAGCAGAGACAATCTTAGGGAAGGTGATCGAAGCCCGATAACTCTACGATCGCTTGGCCCTGCAACGAAAATGTGAAGGGAGTCGGTCACCATGGTATCCAAGAAAACGGAGAAGGATCAGTGAAGAATAAGTGATGTTCACAGATCCGTCGCCATGCTGTCTTACCTGCAGGCAGCAAAATATTACTGGATCCGACGGGGTGGCCTATCTGGTACGGAACGTAAAGCAAAACTATTTACAATTGGTAGTAGTAAATTGTATTTGTATATGTCCGTTGCAACCTGTGGCTGTACAGGTACGAGCAGCCCTTAATGGCTCGCTTTCACGCCTTCCTTTTTATGTATTTTGTGACTAAAGCCCTTCTGGCCTGTTAATTATTTTATATGTGACATGTAAGTACTGCCTCTGTCTTTTATTTTTAGTCAGTACTTACACTTTTTATATGAAAATGTCTTTTCCCATAAATTTGTAACTATGTTATAGGCGACTTCAATTGTTTTAATTCTGATGAAGGCTCTCTTAGAAATGTTGAAACCTGGTCAATAAGACTGAAAATAATTGTGACCGAGGGCTCACTTATTTCAATTTTAATTTGGAAACGGTAACTGCACCAAGCAGCCATGTTTAAAACTTTGCATGCCTACGATGTTTCAGTGTCCTGCGACGTGTGCAACCCACAGTACAACACTCGCAACACCATCAGTTTCATAAGGAGCAAGCAGTACAGTAAGTAACATTTCGTTGTCTGCTATCCTCCGTCGCGTTGCAGTATTAACAGTGAGATGTGAATGTACCTGCGCATACTGCCCGCCCTCGGCAGTGTTTAAGAGGCGGCTCAGCTGAGCAGTGACGCACGAGCGGGGAGATGAAAGGCGCCGCCCGGGGGCAGGGCAGGAGCGCCCCTGGCTCTGACACAGTCACGGCACGCGCCGCGCTTCGCGGAACGGCCGCGTCTGTCAACCAGTCGACGTCCCGCGCCGTGATGTACAGCCATTGGGGCTCAGGGCTCCCTCTGATCGTTATTCTGCTCCGCCTCGCCGCGGCCGTCGCCCTGACGTCTGTCTCAAAACGCATATCCCAGAGTACGATTTCACGCCTGCAGAGACGTACGAGGGGCGCTCAGTAAATAATGCGACACACTCTTTTTTCTCGGACGATTTCGGTTGAAAATCTACTGAATTTGTTCTGGAACATCATGGAATATTCCGCTACCGATGGGTAGAGGCGGCGTACGTAACCTCCAAAAGGGCATCAGTAACGTAGGTGCGTTCCAAGCAGAGTGCTTGCAGTTTCTTTTCGAGGGAAACCAGAGCGTCAAAGATATTCGTGTCTATGGAGACCTGGAAGTGAACAAAAGCACGGTGAGTCGTTGGATGTGGTGTCTGAAACGTGCGTGGCTCGTGTTCCCGCCATCATGTATTTTACACCCTATTTTAATGTACTTCCACCTCACTACGTTAATTTAAATTGCTACTGTCACTGAGTTGCTGCTTTGCCTCACCGTGTGCGGCGTTAGCAGCGCGTATTGATATATCCCCTCTCGTAATACACTACTGGCCAATAAAATTGCTACACCACGAAGATGACGTGCTACGGACGCGAAATTTAACCGACAAAAAGGAGATGCTGAGATATGCAAATGATTAGCTTTCCAGAGCATTCACACAAGGTTGGCGCCGGTGGCGACACCTACAACTTGCTGACATGAGAACGTTTCCAACCGATTTCTCATACACAAACAGCAGTTTACCGGCGTTGCCTGGTGAAACGTCGTTGTGATGTCTCGTGTAAGGAGGATAAATGCGTACCATCACGTTTCCGACTTTGATAAAGGTCGGATTGTAGCCTATCGCGATTGCGGTTTATCGTGTCACAACAGTGCTGCTCGCGTTGATCGAGATCCAATGACTGTTAACAGAATATGGAATCGGTGGGTTCAGGAGGGTAATACGGAGCGCCGAGCTGGATCCCAAAGGTCTCGTATGCCTAGCAGTCGAGATGACAGGCATCTTATCCGCATGGCTGTAACGGATTGTGCAGCCACGTCTCGATCCCTGAGTCAATAGATGGGGACGTTTGCAAGACAACAACCATCTGCACGAACAGTTCTACGACGTTTGCAGCAGCATGGACTATCACCTCGGAGACCATGGCTGCGGTTACCCTTGACGCTGCATCAGAGATAGGAGCGCCTGCGTTGCGTGAAAATGCGACGAACCTGGGTGCGCGAATGGCAAAAGGTCATTTTTTCGGATGAATCCAGGTTCTGTTTACAGCATCATGATGGTCGCATCCGTGTTTGGAGACATCGCGCTGAACGCACATTGGAAGCGTGTATTCGTCATCGCCATACTGGCGTGTCAACCGGCGTGATGGTATAGGGTGCCATTGGTTACACGTCTAGGTAACCTCTTGTTCGCATTGACGGCACTTTGAACAGTGGATGTTACATTTCGGATGTGTTACGACCCGTGGCTCTACCCTTCATTCGATCCCTGCGAAACCCTACATTTCAACAGGATAATGCACGACCGCGTGTTGCAGGTCCTGTATGGGCCTTTCTGGATACACAAAATGTTCGACTGCTGCCCTAGACAATACTTTCTCCAGCTCTCTCACCAATTGAAAACGTCTGGCCAATGGTGGCCGAGCAACTGGCTCGTCACAATACGCCAGTCACTACTCTTGATAGTCTGTGGTATCGTGTTGAAGCTGCATGGACAGCTGTACCTGTACACGGCATCCAAGCTCTGTTTGACTCAATGTCCAGGCGTATCAAGGCCGTTATTACGGCCAGAGGTGGCTGTTCTGGGTACTGATTGCTCAGGATCTATGCACCCAAATCGTGTGAAAATTTAATCACATGTCAGTTCTAGTATAATATATTTGTCCAAAGAGTACCCGCTTATCATCTGCATTTCTTCTTGGTGTAGCAATTTTAATGGCCAGTAGTGTATCTTTGCTCGACTGCTATTACTTCCCAGTCGTTGTCTGTCTTAAAGGAGTTCGGGACGCGAGTTCTGGCTGCTAGTGACTTGGAACGCGTCTGGAGCGCAGTCCGGACCTGCCAGGCGCGAGTTGCAATGCTGCACTAGTGCAGTCGGGGTGGAGCAACAGTAAGGTCTGCGTCGACATGGCTCGCTCGACCATTGCCGCCACGCATCACTTGAGCCGGGCCACGGTCTTGGTGGATAGTCAGTCGGTCGTCCTACCGGACGACGCGTTTTGGCTCGCCGATCGTTCTTGAGTCGGCTGTGTGTGTGTGTGTGTGTGTGTGTGTGTGTGTGTGTGTGTGTGTGCATCGACTCCCGATTTGTCTTCGTGCGTGCTTAGTTACTGACTGTTGTGTATTATTCAGGTCTTCGTGCAAGTGTTTGTCAGGTTGTGTGTGTACTTGGCGTTATTTCCACTGACGACGACTTTAGATGTTGTCGGCATTCTGAGTCGAGTCGGTCGGTTGTTGTGGACAAGGGAAGTTATCTCCTAGCGGTGCTGTCGGCTGGGTCCGCTGGCAGCCCCTGCGCAGTGTCGGGGCGTGTGTGGAGCTGTCCGATCGCTACGAGCTTCGTGTTTCACCGACCCAGGAGGTCAAAGTTGAGGAGTGGTTTCAACTACCCAAGCCACGTCCATTCATGTTGGGGCGGTTCGTTTCGGTGGTTTGCTGTTGGGGAGGTTTTCCTGTGAGCAACACCGAATGTTTCTACTGTTGAAATTTAGCCGCCATTCAGTGCAATTAACTATTTAGGTCGACTACAATTCGAGTGCACCAGTGGAATTTTCTGCCTCGTGGCAGTTAGTATTCCGGTTACCTGCCCTGGCCACTAACGTAATATCAGGCAGCGTCCTTTCCTCACCTGTTGTCGCTGTCCAGCATGGTGTGTAATTTTGACAGCTAATACATACTCCATTGTGGATTATCACGTTTGCAACCTTTTCTGTTTGAGTTCTCATGTACCGATTGGTGGCTAGCAAGTCGTTGTGTCTGTCGGTCCGTGGCTGTCCCCCGGTTGGGTTCCGACTAATCAAGTGTAGTTGGGCTCACCACCTTTCTCGCGTAAGTGAACGAGGGCAGACCGACCTCCCTGGGGGCTTCTGAGTGTCACCGGTGTCTAATTATCTGTTTTCAGCTACTTAGAATTTATGGCTTATGGTTATTTTTCTTTTCTCTATAAAATTTGGAAAAATTAACTCTTAAATTTATCTTTCATTGCGGCCTTCTGCCTTTAAAAGATTATGGTAATATATTTTAAAATTTTGAAACTTAATTGTGGCCTTCACCCATTGGTATTGCACCTTGCATATGTTTGTTATATCTGCTTTGCCTTGAGGCTTTTCACTTAGCCGTGATATTTTTATTTATTTATTTTATTTGCCTTTTAATTGCATTTTTATCTTGTTGTTTTTTAAGATTTCTTGTTCTTAAACATTCTGGCCTTCTGCCTTTAAAAGTCTATGGTAATATATTCTACAATTTTGAAACTTAATTGTGGCCTTCAGCCTTTGGTATTGCACCTTGCATATGTTTGTTCTCTCTACCTTGCTGTGATGTTTTTTTTTTATTTTTAATTGTTTTATTGCTATCTTAAATGGATTTTTATCTTGTTGATTTGTTAAGATTACTTGTTTGGAGGCCTTCAGCCGTGAAAGAGTTGTATCCGGTAAAGGTCCAGCTAAGGGGCGCTTTGGTTGTAAAAGTGTTATTAAATGACAATAAATTACGTTTAGAAGGTGAAAATAGTTCAAATGGCTCTGAGCACTATGGGACTTAACATCTGAGGTCATCAGTCCCCTAGAACTTAGAACTACTTAAACCTATCTAACCTAAGGACATCACACACATCCATGCCCGAGGCAGAATTCGAGCCTGCGACCGCAGTGGTCGCGCGGTTCCAGACTGAAGCGCCTCGAACCGCTCGGCCACCCCGGCGGGCTTAGAGGGTGAAAGTGACCCCAACCTTATTTGGCCCATTCCACAATCCTAATTACCCAGCGGGTTTAGCGGGCGTATGAGCGTCTATCATCATTGAAAAACGTTCAAATTGTGAATTCCTAAGGAACAAAACGGCTAAGGTCATCGATTCCTAGACTTACACGTTACTTAAACTAACTTGAACTAACTTATCCTAAGGACAACACACACACACTCATGCCCGAGGGAGGACTCGAACCTTCGGCGGGAAGGCCCGCGCAATAAGTGACATGGTGCCTCAAACCGCGCGACCGCTCCGCGCTGCTATGATCATCGCAAGAAGGTTGCGCAAACCTGTCCTATTTCACGCGTGCCGTCCTGCCGCACACAGCTGTGACTGCAACAATGTTGCAGTATTCGAACACTCTAATTCGAGGTTTTAGAGGTGATTGACGGATCATAATCAAACACCTCGCTGCCCAACTCGACGTCTTTGTTGCTAATGCTGACACACTCGCCCACCAGTTGGGGTAATCAAAGGTTTGTGCCATCTGTGTTCCTCGCCGCCTAACAGAAGAGCGTAAGAAAGCACGACGGACCATCTGTGCGGAATAACGTGTGCGTTACGGAGCTGATGGTGACAGTTTTATGTGGAACATCGTCACAGGCGATGTAGCATGGGATCATCACTTCGAGGCAGAAACAAAACGACAATCCGTGGAGTGGCACCATACCGCTTCTCTTCCGAAGATAAAGTTCAAGGCCGCACCTTCAGCCGGTAAATTCGTGGCGGCGGTCTTCTGGGATTCTGAAGCGGTTGATGTTCTCCCTCACGGTACAACGATCAACCCTGAAGTGTATTGTCCTATCCTCAGGAAACTGAAGAAACGATTTCGTCACAAAAAATGCAACAAACGTTTCCTTCTCCGTGACAGTGCAAAGCCTCACCCAAATCTATGCACCCGAGAGGAGCTCACAAAACTTCACTGGACTGTTCTTTCTCATCCACCCTACAGCCCGAATCTCGCACCTTCCGACATCCATCTATTTCGTCGAATGAAGAACACACATTGCGGGAATCAGAACGTGGATGATGGGGAGGTTACTGTTGCAACAACAAGATGGCTCCCATGTCGACTAGTAGATTGGTACCCTGCGGGTATCCAGGCTCTGCCAGTAAGGTGGCGTAAGGCCGTCGCACTGAACGGAGATTACGTTGAAAAACAAGGTATTGTACCCAAAAAATTTGTTAATTGTATGTGTACTGGAATCCTGAGCCGGCTGGGGTGGCCGAGCGGTTCTAGGCGCTTCAGTCTGGAACCGCACGACCACTACGGTCGCAGGTTCGAATCCTGCCTCGGGCATGGATGTGTGTGATGTCCTTAGGTTAGTTATGTTTAAGTAGTTCTAAGTTCTAGGGGACTGATGACCTCAGATTCAGATGTTAAGTCCCATAGTGCTCAGAGCCATTTGAACCTTTTTTTTTTCTTTTTTTTTTTGGAATCCTGAATAAAACCAACAAGCTTTCAGAAAATAAAAACGTGTTGCATTACTTATTGAGTGCCCTCGAACTAAAAATTGTCCTGTAGGAGGTATCTAACTACTTTCAAATGATTTTCTGAAAGAATAAATCGCTATATGACTGTATATTATTATATTTTTCTTCTGTACTCTCTAGATATCGACTTTTGCGCCATTCTCGAGTACGCTGTTAAAAGTTCTCAGATCATTACCAGTTCAAATCTGGTAAGGTCAGTTCCTTTGGGGCTGATATTACCAGATATGACGTGTTAACGGTCGAAGAACTTTTAGCATTGAACTCGATAATGGCGTAAAAGCCAACTCTTCATGACTGGGCTCAGCACTATCGAAAACTTTTTAGTTTCAAAAGACCCCCAAATCCGAATTCTGGACTGGACTACAAACACCGCAATCAGTGTCTGCGTCGTCATCAACTCGTTTCTACTATTTCGTCTGTGAACAACACAGAATCACAGTGTAAAGTTAAAGAGGATAATGTCATACACAAGATCTCCACAGTTTCCACTGAAGCGAAACGCAGTTTGTAAACTTCTAATGAGTATTTCCATGTCCGTGTCGTCCGTTAGAAAACAGCTCCAGCAAGCAAGTTGCTCCAAGCTCTGTAAGGTTCAAGTGGCTCTGAGCACTATGGGACTTAACATCTGAGGTCATCAGTCACTCAGAACTTAGAACTACTTAAACGTAACTAACCTAAGGACATCACACACATCCATGCACCAGGCAGGACTCGAACCTGCGTCCGTAGCGGTCGCGCGGTTCCAGACTGTAGCGCCTAGAACCGCTCGGCTACACCGGCCGGCCCAAGCTCTGTTAGACAGTCTCTTCCTAAGCAGTACGTGCATGCTCGATAAACAACAACCCTCACCTCGAAAAGACCCAATAGATAAAGTTGTTTCCCATGCCAGCGCACGAGAACACACTTCCGTTCACTTTCTAGACTTTTGACACTTAGAGAACAGCTTTACTGAACCTTCCGAAAGACACGGAACGGCCACAACATCTACTACCGATGTAAACCCGCCCATAGGATAGCAGCGTCACCTGGAAAGGTATGACTGCTAGTCAGACGCACGGACGGGGCATGTAGACTCAATGAGCGTGCTGGCCGTGTGTAGAACGGGAAAGGCGAGCGATCTATCTGAGTCTGCCCGAACGCAGCTTGTGACGGCCCGGATACTCGGCATGGAAATTCGGAAACGACACAAGTTGCGGGTGTTCGAGGAGCGCTGTGGTGAGTGTCTTGACCACGTGACGAAACCAAGGTGAAACCATGTCCAGACGTCGTAGGGTTGGGCAGTCACCCATCAATACAGATGTCGGACTTTGTAGGCTGGACGAACTGGTAAATCAGGACAGGTGGAGAACTGTGGCTGGGCAGAGTGCTAGTGCGTCTGAAAACACAATACCCGGACCGCTTTTCATGATGGGCCTTTGCAGCCGACGACCCACTGACGTGCCAATGTTAACACTTCGATATCGGCAACTACGACTCAAATAACCACACGGGCGCTGATAACCTCGCTGTTGTGCGCCCTAAACACTAATCATCATCATCATCATCATCAAATAACCACGTGACCGTCGGCGCTTTACGTTGGCGCATTGGCAGAGCTTTGCATGGTGTGATGAATCCCGACCTTCTTCATTATGCCAGTGGGAGGGCACGAACCCGTCGTCTTCCAGGGGAACAGCTCCTGTACTGCAGGACGGAGACAAGCTGGCGGCGGCTCCATTGTGCTCTTGGGAAGATTCACGTGGATATTCGTGGGTCCAGTAGAGTTCGCGCAAGGCACCATAACGGCCAAGGAGTATCGTACACTGGTTGCAGACCACACACACTCCTTCATGACGATCATGTTTCCCGACAGCAGTGGCATTTTTCAGCAAGACAATGCGCCATGTCACAACGCCAGGAGTTTGATGGAGCGGTTCAAGGAATACAGCGGCGAGTTCAAATTGATGTACTCGCCCCCCAGTACGCCAGACCTGAACGCAATCGAACACTTCTGGGATGCAACTGAACGTAGCGTTAGAGCTCATCGCCCCCCTCCCCGGAATTTACGGGAACTAGGTGATTTGTGTGTGGAGATGTGGTGTGGACTTTCTCCGACGACTTACCGAGACCTTACCGTTTGCATACCACGACGTGTCGCCGTTGTAATCTGTGCCAAAGGTGGATGTACCGGCTATTAGGTAGGTGGTCCTTCTGCTCTCACTGACCAGTTTACACCTCCACACAGTCTCTGCACCTAAGGGTTCCAAGCTCACTTCCTGCACAACATCTAGGTTTCTGATCAGCGACTCCGACGTTCCCACTCCCAACCGCTCCACTAAATTGTTTTAATGTGCTGCTGGCTGCCTGCAGTTTCACGAATTTCTTCCCCAAAGGGTATTAGGAAACGCCAACCATTCTGCTGGATACATTTGCCTCTGAAAACCGCCAGGTTGGGTCAGGCCACCACTCTTTAACCGGATTAATCAGATATAGGACACTTATCTCCAGGCGTGAGAACCGTTTCCGTCCCACGCAGGCCGGGAAACCCACGCTGTCGCTCACAATAGCGACCATGACGGCCTGGAAATGATCCGCTACAATATGTTGAGAAAGACTATAATGTGTTCACCGTAAGAGTAAACCTGATGTAAACATTACACCATGTATTCTCCCACGTTTTCTTGCATCTCATTGGATTTCGTTTCACGTGTAGCGGAAGCCAAGCTGCGTCCAGTACAGTCAAGTAAGACCAAAAATATACTTTTTATGTTGTATTACACGCACATAGATTGAACGATAATGCAAGTCAACAGCTTTACCGGTGCATTTAACTTGGACCGCACTGGCCAGCCAGCTGGTTCCAACTAACGTACAGTGATGTGAGCGGTTGTTCAAAAATGGCTCTGAGCACTATGGGACTTAACATCTGAGGTCATCTGTCCCCTATACTTAGAACTACTTAAACGTAACTAACCTAAGGACATCACACACATCCATGCCCGAGGCAGGATTCGAATCTGCGACAGCAGCAGCAGCGCGGTTCCAGACTGTAGCGCCTAGACGGCTCGGTCACAGCGGCCGGCTGAGCAGTTTCTGTTTACGTAAAAAGAGATCAGCAGAGATGCAATATAACTTCGAATGTCATTTAGTTTTTAAAGAGAATGAAATAATATTCGGCAAAACTTCAGCACTACCGCACGCTTCTTTGGTGACCAGACGGAAAGCATAAAATGCTCTCGTTCTCACCTAATATAGTATTCTAATTACAAACAACAGTGATGTCAATTTCTAACTTAAACACGGGGTAATTTTACCGAGCGAGCCGTGTGTAATGCAAACGCATACTGCAGGGATTTCCCTGTATTGTTGAATACTGAAGCCACCGGAGGTATTAATTACAGTCAGACGTCCGGTAACCTCTTAGCTCCTTCCTTATCCGAATCCGATAAATAAATTTCAAATCTGGTACTGTCATGTGCTATGTTGATAACGAGTCGATCAACAACAGAATCCATGAATCCACACAGGCGCTGCATTTTCTCCTCTACTTTTATGACGTCCAGTTCGATATCCCGCCAACGTTCGGCAGACATGTGACGTGTGAAAAAGCTGCGTGCGTTCGTTCCAGTACGCCTGGCAGCTTGACAGTCTTGTCATTTCTCGCGACAAATTCCCCTAGTTAGGTTTCAGAAAAGTTCTGTACGGTTCATATTCTAATGGTACAGTGACAAATGGAAAAATTCAGCATTTGTATGGTGCGCTCGATGCTGTGGAAACGAATGTTTTTCATGTTTCTACGACACTTATCACTCTGGTTCGTGTGAGACTACATCTCTGGTATAAGACAATGGACACAGTCCAAATAAAGAGCATTCGGGCATTTGGTTTCTCATTTTTGTCCTAAGAAATTAAGTTGCTATGTTTTCTTAATTTAAGCAACCTTTAATAACAATGTTTCATAAAATATCGATGACTAAGAATTTATATTTGTAATGAGAACAGGAATATCGCGTGCAATATGTAATCAGATACAAGAAGACGTGCATTATTCATAAAAAATTGTGATGAAATTTACCATTACAAGATGTAGGTATTTCAAATTCAGCGAAAAAAAAGGATGACCAAAGCGAGACTTGAACAATCAATCTAGTACACTACAGATTCCGCTATACATCCAATGTGTATCTGTATCTCAACTGTATCAAATACAATCCCTCGGAAAGCTTCACAGCCGATATTCTCTGTAAGTTTATGAAAAGCATTAGGAACATACTATTTCTCGACACTGTTTAACCGTGTTCCACACGCGTCTTTCACTGTGGAGCAGGAAGCAGCCTCAGCCATTTTTATATTGCGTATTAAGAGCGCGACAGTCAGCGCACAACAGCAGAGAGACGGTGACTGGGCACTCTTTTTGAAATAAAAAATGAACAGAGTATACCATCAACAGCCTTCACCGCCTCAGAATGATTTTTCCTAGTTCTTTTTTTTTCAGTCATCAGCCTTCTGACTGGTTTCATGCGGCCGCAACGAATTGCTCTGCAGTGCCAACCTCTTTATCTCAGAGTAGCACTTGCAAGCTACGTCCTAAATTATTTTCTGAATGTATTCCAATCTCTGTTTTCCCATACAGTATTTACCACCTACAGTTTCCTCTAGTATCGTGGAAGTTATTCTGTGAAGTCTTAACAGATGTCCTATTGTAAGTAGGCTGTTTATGTTTTCTCTATGTAAGTAGGCTGTTTATGTTTTCTTATTGGTAACACCACGTAGCGCTCTATATGAAAAATCACTGCGTAGCGCTCTATATGAAAAATCACTGGCTGTGCTGTGTGCAGTCTGTGGCTAGTTTGCATTGTTGTCTGCCATTGTAGTGTTGGGCAGCGGCAGCTGGATGTGAACAGCGCGTAGCGGTAGGCAGTTGGAGGTGAGCCGCCAGCAGTGGTGGATGTGGGGAGAGAGATGGCGGAGTTTTGTAATTTTTCATGAACTGCTATATTTATATATGATGATATCAAGGTAAATACATTGTTTGTTCTCTATTAATATCTTTCATTTGCTAACTATCCCTATCAGTAGTTAGTGCCTTCAGTAGTTTGAATCTTTTATTTAGCTGGCAGTAGTGGCGCTCGCTGGATTGCAGTAGCTTGAGTAGCGAAGATTTTTGTGAGGCAAGTGATTTGTGAAAGGTATAGTTTAATGTTAGTCAGGGCCATCCTTGTGTAGGGAATTTTGAAAGTCAGATTGCGTTGCGCTAACAAAATATTGTGTGTCAGGTTAAGGACAGTCGTGTATAAATTTTTCAAAGGGGACGTTTCATATGTCGACCCTTAGCCGAGGATACCTCACTGGAATCTTCTGATTTTTTCTTGTAGTTTGTGTAATTAGTGTAGATTTTGTTTATTGCTAGCGCGTAATTATAGAGAGAATTTCCTTTGTAGTTGATAACGGCGTGTGAAAAACGTAATACTAGGCTCCAAAGTAAACTGAGAAATGACAGTGAAGACGAAAGCAGTGTGTTAGCGCCGCAGAGTAATGAATTAACTAATGTTCAAAGTAGTAATTTGGTAATTGCGCATAGGGAAATTGAGCGGGCGGCAAACAATGGCGTAGGCAGTGAAACAATTAGTGAACAGGGAAGCATTATCGATCGATCGATCGGCAACAGCTCGCCTCAGGAAGCGGGAATGACAGAACACAATATTGCAAATACTGTAGACTCAGGTTTTGGGTTCTCACCGTTTTCTCAAATGAGTCAAGAAACATTTTCTGCTTGTCAAAATGTGAATGTTGCCGGTGCAACTTCACTGCCGAAAAGCACTGAGGAACATGTTTCAGACATCAGTGCATTGTTATTACAATTAATGCAACAAATGGGACAAAAGCTTGAAAAGTTAGATACAATGGAACAACACCAGAGACAAACACAGCAACAGTTAGACACAGTGGAACAAAATCTCAAAAAGTTAGACACAGTGGAACAAAATCTCAAAAAGTTAGACACAATGGAACAAAATCTTCAAAAGTTAGACACTACACTTGAACAAACACGTGAAGATTTAACCACTGAGTTACATAACATCGAATCGAAATGTCAAAAGGTCTGTAATGACGTAAAAACACAAATTTGTGAGCATTTCCAACCTATTTTTTCGCGTCATGAAAATGTATTACAGAATCACGAAGCAGCCATAAAAGAACTGCAAACTATTGTTCATGAAAATCATGAGACCTTGCAAGCTAGAATTGACTCAGTTGCATCTACCGATTCGGTTACGCAACTTGCAAGAACTCAGGAAAACTTAAAGGACACAGTAGATACCCTGAAAATTGGTTCAGAAAGACACATGGAGGAAATAAGTACACTATCGGAGAAAGTAGCCGAACTTTCGGATCAGGTCACTAACTTATCTACAAAGGTAGATGATGATCTGAATGACACAAGACCCGTAGCCTTCACTGACACAGAAGAGTATGAACAAATAAGAAAATTCAAACAAAATCAAAATCAAATCAATACACAATACAAAAGAGAAATCCGGGAAGTACAAGATCAGTTGACGCAGGTAATACAAGAATTACGTATTTCAGAGGACACTCGTGCTCCAATACGGGAAGAGGGACATAGAAATACGGAACAACCACAAAATAATAACACAGGACACTTCGGAAATTATGAAAGAAATTGGCAAGGCGCATTGGATTTTGAGATGGAACCGCCGAAACGAAGTAACAATGACCGACATGCGACTCGCCGACATGACGATTTTGACTATAAGCTGTTCATTACTACACGTAAATTCAAAACATTTAAGAATTCTGGCAACGACATTCATCCACAAGCATAGCTCCATCAATTCTCTCATTGTTTTCCTCCCAACTGGTCGTTAGAACACAGATTAGAATTTATGTGTGGCTACTTAGAGAATGAACCAGCTGTAAGAATGCGATCGGTCATTCACGATTGCCACAGTGAAGGAGACTTTTACCATGCCTTCCTCTCAGCATATTGGTCTCAAGCCACACAAGACCGAGTAAAACATGGCATCATAATGATGAAACATTTCGAACAATCTGAATTTTCCAGTCTTGTGAAATATTTTGAAGACATGTTGCATAAGAATCAGTATCTTTCAAACCCATACAGCCCCTCAGAACTCATCCGCATTTGCTTACTCAAATTGCCTGAACATTTACGACATATTATTTTAGCAGGACGTTGCAAAGAAGACATTGAGGCTTTTCAGGGACTGTTACAAGAACTGGAAATTGACACAGACAGTCGCGGGATGCGAAAACAGGAAAACAATCACTACAGGTCACTTCCGTCACAATTCCGTGACGACAGAAACAATAACTGGACACGACAGGTCTATTCTTACAACGCAAATCGTGACCAAAATAGACACCACCCGTACGACAACCGTTGGCAGAGTAGTAATAATTACAGGGAAAGATCACCTCTCTGTGGTAGTGACTATCACAGAGACAATCAGAGAAACAGACAATATGGGAACCAAAATAATTATTATTATGGGAGACAGAATAACTTTAGACGCAACGGTCCAGCGCGCAGTTACGATTCAGGGAGAAATTCTCCACCACTTAACCGACAAGAAAGAAACTACAGGAACTACCGACATGACGACAGACGATGTGATCGTAACGACAGACCTGAATTGCATCAGAACTGGCGGGATTCAAACAGAGCAGGGCCTTCTCGTCACGGTGAATTTGTAGAAGTTAGGTCTCCAAATCCCAATAACGACGCGCGCCAACAAAGAGACAATAGGCAATGAATCACACCGCTGGCAGCAACAAAACGCACTTATGAAACTGACGACGCAGCTGCCGTAGCTAGTAATTACGTAAAAATGGAAGACATTAGGGACATCTTACTCCAAGAACACGACGTAAAACATAACAACATTGCATATCCTGTGATTCACATTACAGTAAATGACGTAAAATTTACGGCAGTACTTGACTCTGGCAGTCCCATTTCAGTAATCAGTGAAACAGCCTTTAGCAAATGCAACAAATCGAACAATTGCCCCACACTTCCGTTACGTAAGATTAAATTACAAGGTGCAATCTTTGGAAAAAGTGTAGATGTACGCCAACAAACCAACTTAGAATTCTTTTGTCAAAGCCACAGCTTCTCTATGAACTTTCTTATTGTTCCATTATTGTCGACGGAAATTATACTGGGAGTAGACTTTTTGAATGAATACAAAGCAAATCTTAAACTTTCACGATGCTGAAATAACTTTAGAAAAAGAAGGTAAGTCAGTAGCTTTGAAATTTGAAGATTGGCTCTCAAACCATGACGAAGAAATTAATCGGCTTTACCTCCTGTTAGACAACAGTTCGGAATTTTCGACGGAACTTGACGCTAACAATCATTCTGCAAGTACTGACAGGGATGATATCGACGGCGCATTTGACACTAATAAGTTAATTCAGAATAAAATTCAAACAATTGAGAATTGTAATGACACTGATAGGCAGGACCTTTTTGAGATTTTACAAGCACATTCCACAGTTTTTACTCACAAAACAGGAACAATCAAGGGATTTCAATACCAATTTCTTGTTCGTGAGCATACTAAATTTTGTGTTAGACCATACGTAATTCCAGCACATTATAGGGACCGTGTTAGAACAGAAATACAATCGATGCTTGACGAGGGCATTATTGAGCCTGCAGTAAGCTCATACAACAATCCGTTACATGTTGTTGAGAAGAAAAATGGATCGATCAGGCTTGTCTTAGATTCGAGACAAGTCAATACTATCATTATTCCTGAAACAGACAGGCCGCAGACGATGGAAGAACTTCTTCAAAATTTTAATGGTGTAAAAGTGTTGTCTTCCATTGATCTCAGATCCAGCTTTTATCAGATCGAACTTCATCCAGAACGTAGAAAATACACAGGTTTCCTTTGTTTCGGCGTTTGTTATCAGTTTCGGAAACTTCCTTTTGGTTTGAACATTTCTTCAGCAGCATTCATTCGCGGGCTAAATTCCATATTACCTGAATTCTTAAAACGTCACATCACCTTATATGTAGACGATATTCTGATAGCAGAAGCCTCAAGGGAACAACACAATCGCATCCTCAACAGCGTGTTACATATTTTTGCAGAATCTGGAATTACAGTTAACTTGGAAAAGTCTGAATTCGGTAGGACAAAAGTGAAGTTTTTGGGACATATTATTTCTTCTGAAGGCATTCATCCGGATCCTGAAAAGTTAGAAGCAATCAGAGCCATTCCAGTTCCATCTACAAAAAGACAAGTCCACAGTTTTCTAGGTCTCGTAAATTTTTACCGTCGTTTTCTGAATATGCAAACTCTTGTTACACCAAAACTTTGTTCTCTCACTGGAAAAAATACTATTTGGAACTGGGACGAACAAGCACAGTTGGAATTCAATTCTTTGAAAGAATCGCTACTTAACGCGCCAATACTAGCTCATCCAGATCTGTCACAAGATTTCTGCCTTAGCACGGATTCTTCTAAAGTCGGTCTTGGTGCCCATTTATTTCAAGAAACCATAGAAAATGACACTACCGTTCAGAAAACCATTGCTTTTGCTAGCCGAGTGCTAACAAAATCTGAAAAAAATTATTCCGTTACTGAATTAGAAGCTTTGGCTATCGTTTGGGCATTTAACAAATTCCGTTTCTTTCTTTCTGGTAAGCACGTAAAAGTATACAGTGATCATCGTGCATTACAATTTCTTATGTCTTCAAAATTAAATCATGACAGGTTAAAACGTTGGGCATTGTTTCTGCAAGAATTCCGCTTCACAATAGTCTACATTCCAGGCAAGGAGAACATTGTTGCGGACGCACTGTCACGCGCACCGGCTGGGCTTGAGAAAAGTAACACAGAAGGCAACCTCGAGAAAAATTTCAGTATTCTTTACATTCAGAAAGTTGCCTTTGAAAACTTCATCACCACATCTTTAAAGGACATTGCTCATGAACAAGATAAAGATCCGATTTGGAAAGACATCAAGAGCAAATGGCATGAAAAGACACACACACAGATTCGGCATTATTACCTGGTTAGAAACAACATACTGTTCAAACGCTGCACTGTTGATGACAAGCTATGGGTACTTTGCATTCCAGACGATTTTGTTAATAAGCTCATTTGGTACATTCATTTGAGCTACGCACATTTTGGTCCACGAAAATGTTATCATATTCTTCGAACGACTTGTTATTTTAACAATATGGAAAAGAGAATTCGAAGAGTCTTGTCTATTTGTAAACTTTGTCAAAAGGCGAAACCATCTACTGTCTCACATCGTGCTCCGTTATTTCCTATTATTCCTTCTAAATTAAAAGAATTTGCTGCTGTTGATCTCTTGGGACCGCTTGTCAGAACATCTAATGGATTTTCGTACGTTCTAGTCGCTGTTGAACTTACTTCAAAATTTGTTTCTTTCACACCGTTACGTAAAGCCACTGGACGGTCTGTATCCAACGCCTTTGTTAAAAATTTCTTACGTGAAGTTGGACACGTTAGTAAAGTCATTTCAGATAACGGACCGCAATTCAGATCTGCTGTTTGGTCACGCATGCTTCGCAACCATAAAATCAAACCTGTTTTTATTTCATTGTACTCACCACATTGTAACCCCTCCGAACGGATTATGAAAGAAATCAATAAGCTTTGCAGACTTTATTGTCACAGAAAGCATCAGCATTGGGACAGATATTTACACTTATTTCAAAACGTGCTGAATGAAATGCCTCATGATTCCACTGCTTTACCACCTACTCTTGTACTGAAGAATGAAGAACCACCGAACAGAATCAGAGAGCTTGTACCTTTCCCGATTACACGTAAACTTCGACACAAAGACATAATTGATTTGGCTCTTAAAAATATAAAATCTGCAGCAGACAAAAGGAGAAAACTACACGGTAAAGCAAATGCAAAGAAATTGTATATTGGTCAGAAAGTTCTCATTAAAGCTCATTCATTGTCACATAAGAAGAAACACTTAAGTCACAAATTCTTTCTAGTTTACAATGGACCATACAGAATCTGATGTATACCACATGATAATTGCGTTGAAGTTGAAACTCTGCGTACTAGGAAGAGTAAAGGTTTACACCACATTTCACATGTAAAACCGTTTATTGAAAGATAATCTGCTTTTTAACTTTGTCTTTGCCATATAACTTTTCACTTTACATTACTAGTATGCTGTGTCAGACTTTAAGAAACTGTTAACATACAACAATGTTTGAAGTTAAATATCCAGTCTAGAACCTAGGGAACATTTTTAAACAGAAATTACGAATGCATTGTTATAGTGAACAGACGACACAGTGTTGTATTTGTACATTCTTGCTTGTTAGTTGCACGATTACGTAACGACTATAACGCTCACATACTTAGAACATTTACCAGTACTGCTAATGAGATTTTAATGCAACATTTTGGTTTACTTGAAAATACATTCTGGGTTTAAAGTACTTTCTGTGAGATACCAGACGACACAGTGGTTAGTTTATGTGACAACTACACGGTTTTATCACGACGCTACTAATGAGTGAAAATTTACAATGTTGCTTTTGCGGTGTATCTGTTTTATATCTGCACAGTTTTTCTGAATTCTTCTGGAAAGTAAAACAGGTTTTAGTAGTAACTTTTGTAGTATAGCTACAATGAGACAGGGTTTTCCGTAGCACAACAATACGTTACAGTACAGTACTTTCTTCATCACAACAATAAGTGTAATAACTACGATATCTATACACAAAGCATTTCACTTTTGTTTATCATGAGGTAAGTACATTGACTTCTGCAGAACTTAGCTTTCGGAGGACGATAACTACGACACTTCCACAGAGATTATGTTGCAACAAGACGCACATTTAGCGCTACAGGACACGTATTTGAGTGATTGATTTTGTACTTAAAATATTTATTTTTCAAGATATTTGGAGTACAATGATACAAAGGTTTTCCGTGATACATTTCATTCCATTGCTGTAATCTGTAACACCTGAGGGTATAATTACATTAATCCTCAGGGGGGTACACGTTTACTTTGTGTACCATGTGTTTGGCAAGCACAAGGAGCCCTAGCTAATATGGTATTTGCTTATACAACTTTACACATCGGTACCATATTTCTCTAACACAAATTACACAGCTATCTGATCATTTAACTGAGAGAGACAAACTTTTTTATTACGTCAGTGACAGATGTTTACGTAATTACACTGTTGTATAACTTCACACTTACGAAATTGTATTTTGTCTGTACTTTGTGAACTGTTCATATTTTTTCGGGCCCATTGTGATATTATGAGAGCTTTGAATGATGTATTTGGTATGAGATCATGATTTTTAAAGTACGTTTGAGGCAGATGACACTTTTGACATGAGCAGAGAATTTTTTTAGGTTTTGACATTAATGCAGAAAGCTACGACGTTTTTGAGATTTGACTGAGGTGTTATGATGTTATTATTACGACGACGATGTGTACTATGCTGTTGAGATATGTTTATGATCAATAAGATGATGCTACCGTATATGAGGAATAAGAAGTATGTTGGAAACCAAGAATCGTACTTTAAGAGTTATGAAATGTGCGTAAATGCGTGACTATATCACAATGCCGGCGAAAATTTTTTGGACACTGTTATATTTATAGGATTTTCTTTCTACAGATTTGCAACGCTAATTCTTGACCTGTGAAATATTTTTATGTGAGACTGTCACTGTAGCGGAAACTGCTGTCGTAAATATTTCCGTAAGAAAGTTAAGTGACCACCTGCACGTGCGTCGTCGGCACACCGCTGTGTCAGACACCTGGAGAACAAGCCATTAGGGTGTGCCTTTCCGGAAGCACAGGTAGAAAAAAAAAAAGGGGGAGGCCATTATCCTTCATATTGACATTTCCTTGTTGAAAGCATACTGTGGAGTTCGTAATTTATGATATTTACTGAAATGCCTAATGAAATGACGAGAAATATTTTTACATCTGCACACCTGATTACGACAAGCGTCTTTCTACGAGAGTTGAGAGAATTTCTACTAACTTATGAAATGTCACATGACTATTGAATGATATTTTTATGCTTTGGTTTGCGTAATTGCTTATTTCATTTGATACCTGTTTTCCAGCTGTGTTACAGCATTAGTTTTATAAAATAAACTTCGATGCATTTGCTAATGTGAACACTTTCTGTCAACAGATCTATGAAATGATAATTTTGTAATCCACATTCTTTAAAAAAAAGGAGCACTTGGAAAGGAAAGAACAATAAGAAGGGACTAGTAACAGTAACTGGACACATAATTTTCTTTTCAAGTACATGGTACTATTTCTTTTACAATAAGTTGTTGTGGTGCACCACTTTAATTACTTAGACATTAAGATGTGATTATACATTTCCCTTATCTGCATTGTTATCTTTAGTGTACTATTTTTTCTGCTTGAGCTATATCATGTTTAGATATAAGCTGCTGTTTGCCAGGCATAGTGCTACTGAACTTTAATTTGTGTTACTCTGCTAAGCCAGATTTATTTTTTTGTTTGCTGCGCATTGCCTCTATTAGTTGTAATGTTGAATTGCTTGGTAATTTAGATTTACTGTAGCTTGCTTTGCAAATTTGAATTTTTTTTTGTCCTTGCTGTTTGTGTTACTTGTTTTGTGCTGCTGCATTGCCTCGTCCCTTAGTTTAGCATCTGAGCTCAGTAGATTTAAGTTAGCTTAAGAGGGGGTAGCCTATAAGAGAATGAGTTGCGATGAATTTAAAGACATGCACTGAGAGGCTATACGAGAAAAGTACAGAAAGCAGATATAGATAGCACTTTTGGAGATGATGAGGAATGTAGGGAGATCTCCGAGAAGTAAAGAAAGTTTTGTTTGCGAAATACTGCAGTAAAACAAACGCTGTCCGTTCCTTTTGTATTATTATGCTATGTGTTTGTGTACCCTTGTGTATTTCTTTTCTTCCTGTCTCTGTGTACTGTTTCATAGAAATTTTTTTCTGTTCTAGTACTAAGCTACATTCACTATGATGAGGAATACTGTTATCCTCAAATATAATTTGCATTTATAATATGTTATTTTCTTTGTAAAGATGTTTAGACATTATTTATTCTGTTCTGAAGTTGATGTTTCAAAAGTTATTCTGATCTTTTATGTATTTACTTATGTCATAATTCCTGTAACACTGATGTATATGTATATTTCTATTCTTTTGTAAAGTCTGTATTACTACAAGTGTTATCTGTATTGTTATGTTTTTAATGATGTATTTTGTACCTTTTGTTATTGTATTCTTATGTTATAAAATTGTACTTGGCACCAGTTCATCAAATTAAGTAACTTGTAAGTTACATTTCACTGCACACGTTTCTGTTGGTCATAGTATATGGACAATATGTGAGAAGTAGGGACTGATAGTGTTTGCATGTGTGTTAATAATTCAGCAAGGGACTGGATAACAGCATTGCTGGTTCTAAGGACATGTGAAACAAATTTTTTGTGAGTGGACAAGTGGTGGTTTATGGACTTGCTATATTCTCCGCAAGACTCTTCGATGGTGATTGTGCACCTGCACAGTCGCAACAGATGGCTGCTGGCCGTCTCTACAAGGACTACAGTAGGTCTGCATCTTTGATGGCCCACCAGCACCATTATTTCTACAAGGACTACAGTGGGTCTGCACGTTTGATGGCCCACCAATACCATTATCTCTACAAGGACTATAGAGGGTCTGCATCTTTGCAGGACTACAGTGGGTCTACTCTGTGATGACCTACCTACCAATATTCTTCAAAACTTCAAATGACTCTGCTGTCGGTTTGCTCTGTTGTGACCCATTACTTGTCTGCATGTCGAGAGTCAGCACTGTCTTTCCGTTGGAAGGACAACACTACTTCTTCAAGACTGCATGGAAATCCACTACTTCCGTGTGCATTTTCTTTTTTCTTTTACTGCTCAGACTTTGAGAAAAACACTGCAATTTTTTTGTGACGAATGATGAGGACTGTCTTTATGGACTGTGAGAAAATTTTAGCTTTTGACCAACATTGTATCAATAAGTGTGTGCATTTGATATCTTTGTTATTGTAATTATGAAAAATTTTATCAAATCATTGTTGGCCACTGTCCAAAAAAAATTTGTAAAATTTTTTGTGGGGAGCATGGGGGCTATGTAAGTAGGCTGTTTATGTTTTCTCTATGTAAGTAGGCTGTTTATGTTTTCTTATTGGTAACACCACGTAGCGCTCTATATGAAAAATCACTGCGTAGTGCTCTATATGAAAAATCACTGGCTGTGCTGTATGCAGTCTGTGGCTAGTTTGCATTGTTGTCTGCCATTGTAGTGTTGGGCAGCGGCAGCTGGATGTGAACAGCGCGTAGCGGTAGGCAGTTGGAGGTGAGCCGCCAGCAGTGGTGGATGTGGGGAGAGAGATGGCGGAGTTTTGTAATTTTTCATGAACTGCTATATTTATATATGATGATATCAAGGTAAATACATTGTTTGTTCTCTATTAATATCTTTCATTTGCTAACTATCCCTATCAGTAGTTAGTGCCTTCAGTAGTTTGAATCTTTTATTTAGCTGGCAGTAGTGGCGCTCGCTGGATTGCAGTAGCTTGAGTAGCGAAGATTTTTGTGAGGCAAGTGATTTGTGAAAGGTATAGTTTAATGTTAGTCAGGGCCATCCTTTTGTAGGGAATTTTGAAAGTCAGATTGCGTTGCGCTAACAAAATATTGTGTGTCAGGTTAAGGACAGTCGTGTATAAATTTTTCAAAGGGGACGTTTCACTATCATACGGTCCCTTCTTCTTGTCAGTGTTTCCCACATATACCTTCCCTCGCCGATTCTCTGGAGAACCTCCTCGTTCCTCATCATCCCACCTAATTTTCAACATTCTTCTGTGACACTACATCTCAATTGATTTTATTCTCTTCTTTTCTGGTTTTCCCACAGTCCATGTTTCACTGCCATACAGTGCTGCGCACAAACGTATATTCTCAGAAATTTCTTCCTCAAATTAGGGTCTGTGTTTGATAATAGTAGACCTCCCTTGTTCAGGAATGCCCTTCTTGCCATTTCTAGTCTGCATTTTATGTCTTCCTTGGTCCGACCGTCATGGGTTATTTTCCTGCCTAGGTACCAGAATTCCTTAATTTCATCTATTTCGTCATCCCCAATTCTAATGTTAAGTTCCTCACAGTTCTACAGTCTCATTTTTCCTACTTCTCATTACTCTCGTCTTACTTCGACTTACTCTCAGTCCATATTCTGTACTCCTTAAACCGTTCATTCCAGTCAGCAGATCCTGCAATTTTTCTTATCTTTCACTAAGGATAGCGATGTCATCAGCGAATCTATCATTGATTTCCTTTCACCCTGAATTTTAATCCCACTCATTAAGCTTCCTTTTATTTCCGTCTCTGCTTCTTCGATTGATACACTATTGGCCATTAAAATTGCTACACCAAGAAGAAATGCAGATGATAAACGTGTATTCATTGACAAGTATATTAAACCAGAACTGACATGTGATTACATTTTCACGCAATTTTGGTGCATAGATCCTGAGAAATCAGTACCCAGAACACCCATGTCTGGCCGTAATAACGGCCTTGATACGCCTGACCATTGAGTCAAACAGAGCTTGGATGGCGTGTACAGGTACAGCTGCCCATGCAGCTTCAACACGATACCACAGTTCATCAAGAGTAGTGACTAGCGTATTGTGACGAGCCAGTTGCTCGGCCAACATTGACAACATGTTTTCAATTGGTGAGAGATCTGGAGAATGTGCTGGCCAGGGCAGCAGTCGAACATGTTCTGTATTCAGAAAGGCCCGTACAGGACCTGCAACATGCGGTCGTGCATTATCCTGCTGAAATGTGGGGTTTCGCAGGGATCGAATGAAGAGTAGAGCCACGTGTCGTAACACAACTGAAATGTAACGTCCACTGTTCAAAGTGCCGTCAATGAGAACAAGAGGTGACCGAGACGTGTAACCAATGGCACCCCATACCATCACGCCGGATGATACGCTAGTATGGCGATGACGAATACACGCTTCCAATGTTCGTTCACCGCGATGTCGCCAAACACGGATGCGGCCATCATGACGCAGTAAACAGAACCTGGATTCATCCGAAAAAATGACGTTTTGCCATTCGTGGGCTCAGGTTCGTCGTTGAGTACACCATCGCAGGCGCTCCTGTCTGTGATGCAGCGTCAGGGGTAACCGCAACCATTGTCTCCGAGCTGATAGTCCATTCTGCCGCTAACGCCGTCGAACTGTTCGTGCAGATGGTTGTTGTCTTGCAAACGTCCCCATCTGTTGACTGAGGGATCGAGACGTGGCTGCACGATCCGTTACAGCCATGCGGATAAGATGCCTGTCATCTCGACTGCTAGTGATACGAGGCCGTTGGGATCCAGCACGCTGTTCCGTATTACCCTCCTGAACCCACCGATTCCATATTCTGCTAACAGTCATTGGATCTCGACCAACGCGAGCAGCAATGTCGTGACACAATAAACCGCAATCGCGGTAGGCTACAATCCGACCTTTATCAAAGTCGGAAACGTGATGGTACGCATTTCTCCTCCTTACACGAGGCATCACAACAACGTTTCACCAGGTATCGCCGGTTAACTGCTGTTTGTGCATGAGAAATCGGTTGGAAACTTTTCTCATGTCAGCACGTTGTAGATGTCGCCACCGGCGCCAACCTTGTGTGAACGCTCTGAAAAGCTAATCATTTGTACATCACAGCATCTTCTTCCTGTTGGTTAAATTTCGCGTCTGTTTCACGTCATCTTCGTGGTGTAGCAATTTTAATGGCCAGTAGTGTATATATTGAACAGCAGGGGCGAAAGACTTCATCCCTGTCTTACATCCTTTTTAATCTGCGCACTTCGTTCTTCATCTACCATTCTTATTGTTCCCTCTTCGCTCTTGCACATATTGTATGTTACTCTCCTTTCTGTAGAGCTTACCCCTATTTTTCGCAGAATTTCGAACATCTTGCACCATCTTAATTGTCGAATGTTTTTCCCAGGTCTACAGATCCTGTGAACGTGTCTTGATGTCTTTTTAGCCTCACTTCTACTATCAACCGCAACTTTAGAACTGCCTCTCTGGTGACTTTACATTTCCTACACCCAAACTGATCGTTGTCAGACACATCCTCAGTTTTCTTTTCCATTCTTCTGTATATTATTCTTGTCAACAGCTTAGATGCACGAGCAGTTAAGCTGATTCTGCGATAATTCTCGCACTTGTCAGCTCTTACAATCTTCGGAACTGTGTGAATGTGGTTTTCGGAATGTCAAATGGTATATCGCCCCTCTCATATATTCTGCACATCATGCACACCACATTTTGTTGCCACTTCCCCTAATGATTTTAGAAATTCTGATGGAATATTATTTATACCTTCTGCCTTATCCGATCGTGCCTTCCAAAGCTCTTTTAAATTCTAATACTGGATTCCCTATCTCTTCTATATCGACTCCTGTTTCTACTTCTCTCACGTCATCGGACAAGTCTTCCCCTTCATGGAGGCCTTCAATGTACTCTTTCCACCAATCCGCTCTCTCGTCTCCATTTAACAGTGCAATTCCCATTGCACTCTTAATGTTACCAGCCTTGCTTTTAATTTTACCTAAGGTTGTTTTGGCTTTTCGATATGCCGAGTCAGTCCTGTCGACCATCATTTATTTTTCTATTTCCTCACACTTTTCCTGCAGCCATTTCACCTTAGCTGCCCTGCACTTCCTGTTAATTTCGTTCCTAAGTGACTTCTATTTCAGCATTCCTGAATTTCGCTTAACATTTCTGTATTTCCTTGTTTCGTCAATCATCTAAAATATTTTATGTGTTACTCATGGTTTCTTCGCAGTTGCCTTCCTCGTACCTGCAGTTTTCTTTCAAACTTCTATCAGTGCCCTCTTTAAAGAAGTCGATTCCTCATCACCTGAACTGCCTACTGAGATGTTCATTATCGCAGTGTCTACAGCCTCAAGCGTACCTCCTCATTCCTTAGTAGTTCTGTATCCCACTTCTTTGCGCACTGATTCTTCCTGACTACTCCCTTAAATTTCGGCCTACTCTTCATCATTACTAAATTGTGATCTGATTCTGTATTTGCTCCCGAGTAAGCCTTACAATCCACCGTCTGATTTCGGAATCTCTGCCTGACAGTAATGTGATCTAACTGTAATCTTCCAGTATCTCCCGCTCTTTTCCAGGTGGCCAATACCTCCTCCACTTCTGATTCTTGAACAGAGCATTCTCTACTACTAGCTGAAATTTGTTACAGAATTCAATTGGTCTTTCTCATTCCTAGTACCAAGCCTATATTCTTCCGTAACCCTTTCTTCTACGCCTTCCCCCACAACCGCATTCCAATCCCCCATGATTATTAGATTTTCATCTCCCTTCACATGCTGTATTACCTTTTCAATATTCTTATATACTTACTCTATCTGTCCACCTTCAGTTTGCGACATCAGCATGTACACCTGAACTATTATTGTCTGCGTTGCTTTGCTGTCGTTTCTGGTGAGAACAACCCTACCACTGAACTGTTCACATCAACTCACTCTCTGGCCTACCTTCCTATTCTTAACGAATCCTACTCCCGTTAACCATTTTCTGCTGCTAGTGATATTGCCCTATATTCATTTGGCCAGAAATACTTGCCTTATTTCCATTTCACTTCACTGACCCTCACTATATCTAGATTGAGTCTTAGCATTTCCTTTTTCAGATTTTCTAGCTTCCCTACCACAGTCTAGCTTCCCTGACAGTCCACGCCCGGCTCGTAGAACGTTATCTTTTCGTTGGTTGTTCACTCTTTCTTCGTGGTCATCTCACCCCTTGCTTCTTGAGATCTTTTGCTAATGTAGAGATCATCATGACACTTTTTCAATTACAGGCCACATGTCTTGAGGATACACATTATGTGTCTTTAATGCAGTGGTTTCCATTCTCTTCTGAATCCTCATGCCCTTGATCATTTCTGATTCTTCCGCCTTTAGGAGCAGTTTCCCAACCCAAGGACAAGAGAGTGCCCTAAACCTCTGTCCTCTCCTCCGTGCTCTTTGGCAAGACCATTGGCAGAATGAGGGTGACTTCTTATCACGAAGTCTCCTGCCACCATTGCTGATTTTATTCACAATTTAAGCGATGGCGTGGTGCGAACCCGGGACCCATGACGTTTTGATTACTAATCAAAGATACTATTTTTAGCCCGCGATTTCCACGATTGTACTTAACCTTTTATGAATACCTTTTGTACGCTAACACCATATATCCAAATGTATATTATGGTTGTGATCTTCAGTCCGAAGACTGCTTCAGTCCACTTCTCCACCCTAATGTACTAAACGCTAATCATTGCCACCTACATCCACTTGAACCTGATCACTGCATTGGAGCCTTGCTGTCCTTGACGCTTTACACTCCATACATCGCTTCTTAACTAACTCGATTATTCCCTTGTCAGGAAACATTCTATTAGCCGATCCCTTGAACTTGCCCCTCCCTGCATTAATGTATGCGACCGCCCACGTTCGGAGTGAATATCTTTTGTACGCTAACATCATACATCCAAATATATATTATGGTTGTGGTCTTCAGTCCGAAGACTGCTTCAGTCCACTTTTCCACCCTAATGTACTAAGCGCTAATCATTGCCACCTACATCCATTTGAACCTGATCACTGCAGTCGAGCCTTGCTGTCCTAGACGCTTTACACTCCATAAATCGCTTCTTAACGAACTCGATTATTCCCTTGTCAGGAAACATTCTATCAGTCGATCCCTTGAACTTGCCCCTCCCTGCATTAATGCATGCGACCGCCCATGTTCGGAGCCAGAAACATAATGGCGGCCGCTACGGCAGATATTTTAGAAAACGTACCATTTAATAACTCAAAATTCTGTAACAGCATTACTGAACGAACATATGCCGAAGCTCATCCCACAAAAGACACATAAATGTATCTATAATCGCTAACGAAAGCAAAAAGACGTAAAGTCTGCGAACAGTAGAAGGGAAGCAGTGTGGGTAACCATGAGAAAAGAAGTGCGTCAGCAGCTACGTGGTGGAAGCGGCGAATTTGAGTTAGGTCTGTCAATCTGAAAATGCAACTGTTACAGCCCCTTGAAGCGTGCTTAATCCGTATTCTTGCGTCGACTCCTGCTGGCTATAGGTTGATCGGAAGCAACTAGTATCGTCACTCGTAGACGTTTGTACACTATGTGATTAAAAGTATCCGGACACACCCAAAGAAAGACGTTTTTCATATTAGGTGCAGTGTGCTGCCAGCTACTGCCAGGTACTCCATATCAGCGCCCGCAGCTCGTAGTATCGCGGTCGCGTTCTCGCTTCCCGAGCACGTGTTCCCGGGTCCGATTCCCGGCGGGGTCAGGGATTTTCACTTGCCTCGCGATGACTGGGTGTCTGTGTTGTCCTCATCATTTCATCATCATTCATGGAAGTGGCGAGACTGGACTGAGCAAAGGTTGGGAATTTGTACGGGCGCTGATAACCGCGCAGTTGAGCGCCCCACAAAACAAACATCATCATCATCATCCATATCAGCGACCTCATTAGACATCGTGAGAGAGCAGAATGGGGTGCTCCGCGGAACTCACGGACTTCGAGCGTGGTCAGATGATTTGGTGTCAATTGTGTCATGGGTCTGTACGCGAGATTTCCACACTCCTAAACATCCACAGGTTCACTGTTTCTGATGTGATAGTGAAATGGAAACGTGAAGGGCTACGTACAGCACAAAAGGTTACAGGCCGACCTCGTCCGTTGACTGACAGACCGCCGTCAGTTGAAGAGGGTCGTAATGTGTAATAGGCAGACATCTATCCAGACCATCACACAGGAATTCCAAATTGCATCAAGGTCCACTGCAGGTACTATGACAGTTAGGCGGGACGTGAGAAAACTTGGATTTCATGGTCGAGCGGCTGCTTATAAGCCACACATCAAGCCGGTAAGTGCCAAACGACGGCTCGCTTTGAGTAAGGAGCGTAAACACTGGACGATTGAACAGTGGAGAAACGTTGTGTGGAGTGACGAGTCACGGTACACAACGTGGCGATCCGATGGCAGGGTGTGGGTATGGCGAATTCCCGGTGAACCTCATCTGCCAGCGTGTGTAGTGCCAACAGAAAATTCGGAGGTGGTGGCGTTATGGTGTGGTCGTGTTTTTCATGGAGGGGGCTTGCACCCCTTGTTGTTTTGCGTGGCACTATCACAGCACAGGCCTACACTGATGTTTTAAGCCACTGCCTGCTTCCCACGGTTGGAGAGCAGTTCGGGGATGGCGACTGCATCTTTCAAGGCGATCGAGCACCTGTTCATAATGCACGGCCTGTGGCGGAGTGGTTACACAACAATAACATCCCTGTAATGCACTGACCTGCTCAGAACTTTGACCTGAATCCTACAGAACAACTTTGGGACGTTTTGGAACGCCGACATCGTGCCAGGCGCCACCGACAGACATCGTTACCTCTCCTGAGTGTAGCACTCCGTGAAAATGGGCTGCCATTCCCAAAGAAACCTTCCAGCACCTGACTGAACGTATGCTTGCGAGAGTGGAAGCTGTCATCAAGGCTAATGGTGGGCCAACACCATACTGAATTCCAGCATTGTCGATGGAGCGTCATTTTCAGCCAGGCATCCGGATACTTTTGATCACATAGTGTATATGCACGACGGTAACATTTCTGCCTGATGTACAATTATTACTGTCAGGTTCGCAGTCGTTACAGCATGCAGAATCATGACAACTCGCGTAATATGAGAATGCAGTTCGTTCGTCTTTCCCACACGTGTCAAAACCGCGTAATCATAGTCTGGCGGACCGCACATAACTGGCTAACTGTCTTTGTAACCACTTTTAACGCGCTTGAAGTCTCGTTAATTTCCAGACAAGAGAACTATATAAAACACACGAGTTTCTGAAATTCACGTCACAATAGCGAATTCTGTCCAGTCAAACAGCCATCTCGAAAGTTGTCTATACAGCCGGTGGCGTTTCACGAGACTCACAGTAATTGAATTTGATACTTTGTCCGCATAATAACAATGGCAGTATTAAGTCCACACCGTGTTTGCAATGTACGTATGCAGCGGGACTGGGCGTACGTTCTGTCGGGACAGAATACCGAACCACCACTCAGTGCTCCAGTGAACTCTCACAGTCACGCACTACTCTCCTCGGCTGTCCAACAACCAATCGATCACACTCTCGTATAGCAGTTTTATTTAGTATAGTTGTTACAGATATTTACATGAAACTGAAATATCCATTCAAAATCAAGCGTGTTAGTAATAAATACGTAATATAACATAATAAAAGTGACGCCAAGTTATATTTTTTACAACGAAAGTGCAGTTAATCTGGCAAACATAAGTATAATGAATGGTCCCGCAAGAGAGAAGTAAAGCAAGAAAAAACTAATGCCACTCGTAATTACCAACGTCTTCATTTGAGGAGAGGATGTTCAATTTGAATATGGCGTTTTAAAAGACAGCAAAGCCAGGACGCTGTGACTGTCCAGTGTGACTCCAGTGACAGAGTGGGTGGGAGAACATGAAGCTCCTGCGAGAAACGAGCCACGGAGACGAGTCCCCAGGGCACGGTGCTGGGGCCGTGTTTGCCGACCACGCCCACCCAGGGCAGCCCCGGGCCTCTCAATGCGTGCCCTCAGTGTGAATGGGGTGGCAACGCAGCCTAAATGCACTGTTTCAGAGGTAAAAAGTAGATGCCGGCGAACAGATAGGTTCTGTCTTCCTAGATTTCTGAAAGGCGATCGACACCGTACCACATCGTCAATTACTGACCAAAATCCCAATTATACTAAGTATCTGCGCAAATATGTGATAAGCTCGACAAATATTTGACTAACGTTAAAATGAGAGGCGAGTGCTCTGCAGGAAAGATAGTAATATCGCGCGAACACCAACAAAGCGTAATATGAAGGCTAATGTTCTAAATGTACCTAAACGATTTATTTGCTTTATTATAATTTCAGTCTTGGATCACACCTTTTCACCTTTTCACACACACACACACACAAAATAAAATAAATCCCTAAACCTACTGTCACCTTCACTCTCCCTTTCTCTCTCTCTCTCTCTCTCCCTTTTTACAAACACAGACACACACACACACACACACACACACACACAAAATAAAATAAATCCCTACACCTACTGTCACCTTCACTCTCCCTTTCTCTCTCTCTCTCTCTCTCTCTCTCTCTCTCTCTCTCTCTCTCCCCTTTTACAAACACAGACACACACACACACACAAGAATAAAAATCACAGACACCTCTGAAAGATTCAGAATAACCGCCAGGAACACCTTCATCTGTTCCACTGTCAGCCATCTTGTTTTTGCACATTCAATTGTTCCACTGCCCGCCATGTTTGTTTTTACAGCTGGTAAAGCAGTGAAACAGTGACAGTGAGAGTGACAGTGCCAACTCAATATATTGTGTTTGACATCTACATCTACATCTACATCTACATCCATACTCCGCAAGCCACCTGACGGTGTGTGGCGGAGGGTACCTTGAGTACCTCTATCGGTTCTCCCTTCTATTCCAGTCTCGTATTGTTCATGGAAAGAAGGATTGTCGGTATGCCTCTGTGTGGGCTCTAATCTCTCTGATTTTATCCTCATGATCTCTTCGCGAGATGTACGTAGGAGGGAGCAATATACTGCTTGACTCCTCGGTGAAGGTATGTTCTCGAAACTTCAACAAAAGCCCGTACCGAGCTAATGAGCGTCTCTCCTGCAGAGTCTTCCACTGGAGTTTATCTATCATCTCCGTAACGCTTTCGTGATTACTAAGTCATGAAAATGAAAAAAATGAAAATGTAAGCGAAACTTTATGTAAATACACACACACACGCACACACACACACATACACAGAGAATTAAATAATTTCAGGCAAAGACATAACAGGTTTTAAAATTGTAATTTTGGTTTAAGCAATTTACCTACTTTAAGGTATAAGTGGTTGCAGATGACAAAAAAATGGTTCAAATGGCTCTGAGCACTATGGGACTTAACATCTGAGGTCATAAAAAAAAATGGCTCTGAGCACTATGGGACTTAACACCTATGGTCATCAGTCCCCTAGAACTTAGAACTACTTAAACCTAACTAACCTAAGGACAGCACACAACACCCAGCCATCACGAGGCAGAGAAAATCCCTGACCCCGCCGGGAATCGAACCCGGGAACCCGGGCGTGGGAAGCGAGAACGCTACCGCATTAGCGATGACATAGGTAAATACTCATCTTGTTTTTGATGAGAATGCAGTGTCGTCGTCTCATTAACAGATGAATAGGTCAGCAGATTTTTCACTAGCCAGTAAAGGAGATATTTCCTAATATTTCTTCATGATTTGTTTTTGCAGTCAAGCTCTCACGTACGAGGAGCGGCTAGAAAACAACCGGACTGATGCTGGAAAAAACATTTATTTACAATTATTTACAATGTCATGTTATCTCCTTCAATGTACTCTCCTCCTCGGTCTCTACACCGCTCCATACGAATTTTCCACTGTTCATAGCAATGCTGCAGATCATTTTCGGTAAGTCCATACATTACTTCCGTCGCTTTTTCTTTTACTGCTTCAACAGTCTCAAATCTAGTTCCTTTCAAAGCTGACTTGACTTTAGGGGAAAGAAAAAAGTCACAGGGGGCCAAATCAGGTGAGTAGGGTGGATGATCTAAGATGGGAATGTTGTGTTTTGCCAAAAACGTCTTCACTGACAACGCACTGTGAGCTGGGGCATTGTCTTGGTGAAGGATCCATGACTTTTTTCTCCACAAATCGTTCCGTTTTCTCCGTACTCGCTCACGTAGGGTAGCCAGGACGCTAATGTAGTAATGCTGATTCACTGTTTGTCCCTCTGGTACCCAATCAATGTGCACAATCCCTTTGATGTCAAAAAAAACAATCATCATTGCCTTGAATTTCGATTTTGACATTCGTGCTTTTTTTTGTCGTGGAGAACCAGGAGTTTTCCAATGCATCGGTTTTGTAAGAAGGTGGGATCACTTTCAATGTTTTCCAGGATGTCAGAACAAATCATTCTTCGGCGTTCCTTCTGTTCAATTGTGAGACACTTCGGAACCAGTTTTGAACACACTTTGTTCATGTTGAAACTTTCATGAAGAATCTGCCTAACACTTTCCTTGTCAACTCCTGTTAACTCAGACACTGCTCTGATTGCTAAACGGCGATCTTGTCGAACAAGTTTACCGATTTTTTCAATGTTTGCATCAGTTTTTGCTGACAATGGTCTGCCAGTGCGAGTGTCATCACTGGTGTCTTCGCGGCCATCTTTAAATCGTTTAAACCACTCAAACACTTGTGTTCGCGATAAACAATCATCGCCGTACACTTGTTGTTACATTACAAACGTTTCACTTGCAGATTTTCCTAGTTTGAAACAAAATTTAATGTTAACACGCTGTTCTTTCTGTACACTCAACATTTTCCGACGCACAGACAAAACGTCAACTACTTAAAACAGACGCCACGGGCAGACTGAGTGCAGGAGGCAGATGAAACTCGAGCAGTAGGCGGAGCGAGAGTCACGTGACAGGCCACGCGACTTTCAGCCTTATTGCATTCGTTTTATTGTTTCACCAGTACTAGTCCGGTTTTTTTCTAGCCACACCTCGTATAATAAAACACAGCAAACGGATTTTACATTTTCACCAGCCAACAAGACGACAAGAATATAGTCTCATGGCAACAAACTCAATTTGCACCAAAGAAATTCATTTTCGCGGGACTGCTGATAACAAAATATATAATATACGCGATGTGTCCAGACTGAGTCGAGACTGACTACAGACTGACTGATTTTGCACGCATTCATTTCCACGTAACTCAGTATTTTTTTCCGGAATGTTCTAGAAATTACTTCATCTAATTAAAATTTTATAATAACATCCCGTTTTTATAACGGCCAAATATTTAAGAAAAATGGTATGTATTTATATTCACAAAGATCTGAGAATAAAAACAGTAACAAAAGATATTTTATATAGTTCGGAAGTAAAATTCATAACCATGGAAATTTGCCACGTCACAAGTTTGCTTTACATATTGAATTACCACACCTTCGCATCTAGAGGAATTGTTTCTGTTGAAGTTAATTACATGTTTTTAATACACTGTGGGCTGTTACACATTACATAAAGAATGGTTCAAATGGCTCTAAGCACTATGGGACTTAACATGTGAGGTCATCAGTCCCCTAGACTTAGAACTACTTAAACCTAATTAACCTAAGGACAACACACACATCCATGCCCGGAGCAGGATTCGAACCTGCAACCGTAGCTGCAGCGCGGTTCCGGACTGTAGTGCCTAGAACCGCTCGGCCACAGCTATTACATAAAAGAAATGAAAGCCAATTACAACTTTTATAGACAAAAATTCTTCTTGAATATCAGCTTTTCTAATGTGAAAACTATAAGATTCCCAATTTTCGTAATGTTATATCTTCACTTTGTAATTCGCAAAAGATGTATTGACAGATAAACTTAGTGAAGAATATAATCTCATGAATGCTTCAGAATATCACGTGCTAATCTAAAAGAAATAAATCCCACCCTCCCACGATGAAAATCGGTAAAAAATGTTGCCCAAGCGGAGATGGAATCGCATCTTTCGGTAATACGAGTTTAGTGTCGCAAGTTCAAGTTGGTCCAAAAACCCCTAACCTTTTAGTTTGTTACACTATCCAAGTCCGTTCCTCCTGTTCAACGAGAAATCCAGCTACCTAATGTCTCCATTCGCTGCCCTGAGGCCTTCCTTTACCGGAAAAGTCCATGTTCATTGTCTGCACCTCCCATGGAGAAAAACAGAGAAGTGACTAAGCAGAACCCGACACTCACGCTAGGGAACGCACTTTCAATTGCTTTGCAGGCTTTCCGAACCAGAAAAACATCATCGTTAACCACAAAGTATCGCTCACTTCTGACTTCCGGAGTGATAAGCACTCTGCCGCGGGGGATTCACGATCATCCACCTCAACCCCATTGGAGCTCCTGACCGCTCTACGAAATTTTTGAAGCCTTAGGCCTTTCAACCGATGACAATCAGGAGCAGATTGTAGGCATTCTCACTGGTCATTTCCTGCTCCTGTAGACATCACTTCTCTAAGGTGCTACCCTGTGGCAAGGCATTAAGAACCTTTTCTGCAAGAAATGATGGAAACATCGGCCGTCATGGGGAAATTACTTTGCTTGTAAGCCCACCATGTACGCCCCGCTTAGAAGGATTTTGGAAGACCATCCTATTAGCTCCATGTTGAAGAAAAGCCCGCTTCCCTCTGTAGTCAGATAGTGACGCAACTGAATACTACTGCGAGCAGAACTAGCACACATGGGCGGCTCGGAGAATATATGTTACATATATGCAGACTGAAGCGATGAATGAAAATTTGTACCAACCCGGGTCTCCTACTCACTGGGCAGATGCGCTAATAACCATTATGCCACCATAGCACAGTGGCTGCACGGACTACCCTAGAACGCCTCCCTCCTCAATACATATTCGCACGCGTCATGAGTTCTAGCGCCTTGCATCGCACATACGTAAGTGACGGCAGCAGACAGACAGCTTCGTGTTTGGGTCTTGCCTCGCATGACAGATGCGCTCGGATCCAGCAGCTAGCTGTAAGTAGTTTCGGCTGTGGCCGAAAGATGTCAGCATCTTATGGACTACGACATTGTCACGTAGTTAAAACAGTATTATTTGGAAACAAAATTGTATTTATTGCCATTATTTCGACTTTCATTAATTATTACTAATTTGTTTCATTATTAGTGTAAATGATGGCATGAATGCGAAGTATTAAATAAATGAATATTGTTATGTCTATTAACTAAATATACGTTAGCGTGAGAACTGTGTACTGAGAGAGTGAATCATACTCAGGAACTGGGAAGTTTAACTAGCCAGTTTATGGGACTGAAAAAACAATTTTTTTTTATTTAAAGAGGGAGTTATTTTGATATTTGTGGATTTTATAAATTTGTTCTTTTGATCGATTGTTCAGAAGCTTTTAAGTTGTGATTGCTCAAAAGTAAGAGACGCAGGATTTCTCGGTTTAATACTAATATCGAATTGGTTACCATGTGTGTCAGCCAATCAGAGGACAGTACGTTCACGCGTATTTTGTGGGATAAAGAACTGCTTTGTAAAGTCTAAAGCTGAGATTGGATCTCAGCTGTGATCATGTTCGGAAGTGGTTATAAGGAGCTCTGAATAGATGTAAAAATTTTGCGGAATAATGGTTAAAACTTGACCGTGATGTGTTGCAAAATGGACGCGAACTTGTGAAAAAAACGAAAACGTAAAATTTCGATTTTAATATGTAAACTGCGACTTCTGAATAACTGGAATACGCGTAGCATGTTGTACAAGGCGCGTCTGCTAAATGAACATTAGTAGTGGTCAAATTGTGTTATCTTTCAGGGACCATTCTGTCACATATAATCTTTTTGGTGACGGTTTGTTGATTGCCATAAGCTGGCTATTACGAGAGAGTGTAATTACGTGTAAATGACGAAACTGTAACTTAAGATCAGCACGAATGGTTCAAATGGCTCTAAGCATTATGGGACTTAACATCTGAAGTCATCAGTCCCCTAGACTAAGAACTACTTAAACCTAACTAACCGAGGCAGGATTCGAACCTGAGACTGTAGCAGCAGCGTGGTTCCGGACTGAAAAGTCTAGAACCGCTCGACCACAGCGGCCTGCGAGATCAGCACAAGCCCGGCGGTGTTTTGTATCAAACAAGTCACAATATATTGAAGTTTTTACTCGTGAACTACCTTTCAGTTAATGGCTCAGCTAACCCAATATTGAAAACGATTTGTTGTACCCTCTGGATTCGTATTTTGTTACTAGTTCTACTATAGCTTTTCCAGTAGGATAGGGACTGGACTACAGAAGAAGGAAATCAGCACAAAGTGAGTGGACACTTTCTATAGAGCGAAACTTGGTATCCTCCGTAACACGAATAGCATTGCAGGTGCTCTGCAACTGCATTGGAATAGCCCCTCATGATCGGACGAAACGGGGGATCGTGCCTGAAACCCAGGCATAGGCGCTTTAACAAATGAAAGTATGTGATTCCAGAAACTTTTTCCAATCTTAAACATCTACGATGTATATATGCAGGACTGAAGTGATGAATACATCATGTATACACATCATCGACGTTTGAGACTGGAATAGGCCTCTGGGACCACATAGCTTCATTTGGTTCGAGATATGTGTGGCTCCTGCCCCTACAGCCTTGGCCCCGCCCCGCTCGTCTGAGTGGAGATGCGTCTGCTGGCCGTCTGTTGGTTGCTGGGAGCCGGGAGGGCGCTGGCCCCGCCGGATATCGAGCGGCTGCGCTGTGCCCGGGCAGAGCCTGTCGCTAGGCAACCCGCCGCACAACACTCCGCCATCCTGACGTCACACCACTGCGTACAGTTCCGCCCAGCTGCGAAAACGTCTCGCAATTCTCCTCAACGTAAAGTTACAGGCGTGGCCTCGGGGGAGGAATCCCCAAAAAAAATATTTTAGTAAAGGCGCTTATATTTTTTTACATATAAATTTCCCCAGGTGTGAAAATTACCGAACTATCACTTTAAGGGGGGTAGGACATCAAACGGGCCGACTTGGAGCAGGGGAGGCATCATAGGACATTTTAATTTCCACTGTCTATACTTTTACAAATAAATCCATAAAACTTTGTCACCATCACCAGGAGGGATACAGGATTCACACTCATTGCAGTGGAAGATCGAAAACAACAAAATAATTTTTTTTTACGTGTGAAATTTCATCATTCTTTCACTTACTAATGGCTGCATTTGTTGCTATAAGTACACTTTTCTACATACGTTAGAGAGATTTTTCGATCAATTTTGCACAGCATACAAACCATACTTACAGGTGTATGAAACTCTAGAATTTATTTAATTTAATAAAAAACGAATGAGCTGTCATATTTTAAACTTCATGTTTAGAAAAAGACAAATTTTCTAGTTAATTACCTCAATTTTTACCACAGTTTTTAATAGATTTGTAAAATCTTCTACTGCCATGAGTGTAAATTCTGAATCCTTCCTGGACATGCTGACAAAGTTTTATGAATTTATTTGTAAAAGTATAGACAGTGGAAATTAAAATGTCCTGTCATGCCTCTCCTGCTCCATGTCTGCCCGTTTGACGTCCTACCCCCTTAATAAGTCACGGCTGCAAAATACTAACACGTATTCTTTATAGACGAATGGAAAAACTGGTAGAAGCCGACCTCAGGGGAAATCAGTTTGGATACCATAGAATGTTGCAATACGCGAGGCAATACTGCCCCTACGACTTATCATAGAAGACAGATTAAGGAAACGCAAACCTACGTTTCTAGCATTTGTAGACTTAGAGAAAGCTTTTGACAGTGTTGATTGGAATACTCTCTTTCAAATTCTGAAGGTGGCAGGGGTAAAATACAGGGAGCGAAAGGCTATTTACAGTTTGTACAGAAACCAGATGGCAGTTATAAGAGTTTAGGGGCATGAAAGGGAAGCAGTGGTTGGGAAGGGAGTGAGACAGGGGTGTAGCCTATCTCCAATATCATTCAATCGGTATATTGAGCAAGCAATAAAGGTAACAAAAATTTTTGGAGTGGAATTAAAACCCGTGGAGAAGAAATAAAAACTTTGAAATTTGTCGACGACATTGTAATTCTGTCAGAGGCAGCAAAGGACCTGGACGAGCAGTTGAACGGAATGGACAGTGTCTTGAAAGGAGGATATAAGATGAACATCAACAAAACCAAAACGAGGATAATGGAATGTAGTCGAATTAAATCAGGTGATGCTGAGAGAATTAGATTAGGAAATAAGATACGTAAAGTAGTAGATGAGTTTTGCTATTTGGGGAGTAAAATAACTGATGATGGTCGAAGTAGAGAGGATATAAAATGCAACGGCAAGGAAAGCGTTTCTGAAGAAGAGAAATTTGTTAACATCGAGTACAGATTGAAGTGTCAGGAAGTATTTTCTGAAAGTATTTGTATGGAGTGTAGCCGTGTATGGAAGTGAAACATGGACGATAAATAGTTTAGAGCTCATAGTCACTGACTGACTTCCATATGTACGCCCCACCACCAACGACAGAAGAAGAATTCGGCATTACATACGCTGACGCAGATGCAATACATACAACGTAAAAGTCGGAGATGCGGACGGCCTTTAGAGCCAACGGATGCAGCAAAAAGACCATCAACAAAATTATGTTCACAGAATGACATTGCTGTATACAAATTATTTAGTTAATAAGTACTTACGAAATGTGGTGCTACAGAAGAATGCTGAAGATTAGCTGGCTAGATCACGTAACTAATGAGGAGATACTGAATAGAATTGGGCAGAAGAGGAATTTGTATCACACCTTGACTAGAAGAAAGAATCGGTTGGTAGGACACGATCTGAGGCATAAAAGGATCACCAGTTTAGAGTTGGAGTGAAGCACGGAAGGTACAAATTGTAGAGGGAGACCAGGGCATGAATACACTAAACAGATTCAGAAGGATGTAGGTTGCAGTAGTTACTCGGAGATGAAGAAGCTTGTACAGGGTAGAGTAGCATGGAGAGCTGCATCAAACCAGTCTCTGGACTGAAGACCACAACAACAACAAATTTCCCAATTTGGAAAATACTGTGGCACCAGGGGATTCGTGCGGATTGTTCACACTTTTGTGGTTTTACATAATGAGAGTATTTGGACAAAGTGTAGTCGTTGGGATAAAAAATAGTTGTGCGAATGAAAAGAAAACCGCTCTAAGTGAAATAATGATCACGAATTTATGACACATCCTTGTATATACATTCCCACGCACATAATGTTCATAAGTTTGAACAAAATTCTTTATAAAGCATTATAATAACTCCATGTAAACGATATTTGATGTAAGAACGTAATCTTTGTGGTCTTTTTGTTTTTCGTTTTCTGTAAGAAATACAAAAATGTTACTTGATTTAGCTACCCTTGAAAATGCTACATACAATTCACCGTGAGTAAACACAGGATTTGGCAAACACAATCCTGCTCTTTGAAGCGTTTGCTCGTGCGACTTGTTTATAGTAATCACAAATGCAATTTTAATAAGTAACTGACTTCTTGTCAACTGACAAGGCATGCTTTTGTTACAACTTTGCGGGCTCCACTGACTAAGTCATGCTTAGCGTGCAGATTTCTTTTTATGCCGGCCGTGGTGGCCGAGTGGTTGTAGGCGCTTCAGTCCTGAACTGCGCGACTACTACGGTCGCAAGTTCGAATCCTGCCTCGGGCATGGATGTGTCTGAGGTCCTTAGGTTAGTTAGGTTTAAGTAGTTCTAAGTTCTAGGGGACTGATGACCTCAGATGTTAAGCCCCATAGTGCTCAGAGCCATCATAAATTTATGTAGTGGTAATCCTGGTGGATGTCATAAATGTAAGAATTCTACCGGATGTTTAGAAAAGTCAACTTGTATGACGGGTAGAGATAATGAACTACCGCAGTGTTCACGGATATTATCTACGACAATGCTCTATACAAATTATTTAGTTACTAAATACTTTAAAAAATAAGTCAAATAGTATTTGTCATAAGATAATATGAAAAAGGAGTCTCTTATTCGTGATTAATAATTTAGCTTCGAAAAGTATAGGTATGAAGCTAGCCATCCATGATCCCCTTAAACGTCTCTTTTATGTTAAAATTTTTCACGAGCAGCAAGTGTTAGAGCAAAATCGGTAAGCAGTGTCGGTAGCCGGTTAAAATACATTCTAACGATGCCTTATTCGTTCCTGTACAATTAGTAGGTGTTCAGAAAAAGGAATGTTGACTTGAGAAATAAAACACATAATGGAAATTAACAGTCTCGAAAATGGCCAGGAGTTTGTCGAACTGTGTTTAGCACAGGGTATTTATGAGCTGCTAGTCACGTGGCTAGGCTTGAGCGCTGATCGTTTGCACAGAACATCCCAGTCAGTTAGAAGCGCACATTCACAGTCTGACCGTATCTGCTGTGAATCAAAATACGATATCGTCCTTGAGTGCGCGGTAGAAACTGTAATTCACGGGAACCCGAGTAAGTGAAGACAAAGAGGAAAAGACCCTCATTATGAAAAAAACAGCAGAAAGACTGCCTTCCAAACTTTGGCGGAAGATGCTGAGGGAAACTGTATTCCTCTCATTTACATACACGCTCACATAACCACGGCCAGCCCACATGTGTGTACACTTGTAGAGAAAATTCAATTACTGGCTGTGGTAAGAGCACACTTAGATTTTATACCGTGTAAATAAAGACTCAGATTTCGTTGCTGACGCAGTTCTTAGTCAATTGCACCGCACATTGAGTCCTCAAATTTTCGAACGAATGCTTTTAAAATGCTGTATTTCTCTGAATCATAATTTCTAGAAAGTTATGCTAAACAATTGGCTAAGCACTTTTCCGTACGGTCCTTTTCTGTAAAGTCGATTTTTGTACCGTGTGCTTTAAATACTATAAAAGAGTTTAATAATGTTACGCCAAGCGTGAACTGCGCACCAGCGATAATGTACAAGCACAGCGAGAGCTCTAGGCACTCTCTGGACTGCGACGGCATTGTTCCGCGAACTTATGACTACACGAAAACGGAAAGGATAATAAAAAGACTCAGGTTCTAGACTTGGAGGAGAGCGGTCGCGAGTATTTTTTGTATAACGGCTGCGGTTGTTGCAGTCGCCGTTAAAGGAACTGATTCGAATGTAAAAGCCACAATTGTATGTGAAAGAGATTTAAATTGCCATTCACGTCAAGGGATAAGAAAAGTGTATAAATATTGTTAGAGAGTCTAATTATTATTTTGGGGTCCGTTTGTGATTATTATTCCAGTATTTTTCCCTTGATATCATCGCGCACTATTATCGGCAGTTTGCGGAGCACAGGGATAGGTGTAGCGTGGATGAGTAGTACGAACCTGCATCAAGCTCATTGCCCTGTTTGGGGAAATTATTATTTCACTAATTTTCAATTTTCATGCAATGCGACAGCTACCATCCACCCTCCACTTATAACGCTACATTAGCACACATGTTAACTCCTTTCTACCCGTAAATGTGAGAACGATTCAACAAATTTTCTAGGTCAAAGAAATAACATTCTCTAAGTTATTTCAGATGCTTAACCTAAAACTGGATAGAGTTACGTAAAATCTATGCGAAGGAGAGCTATTAAATTTTTTCCCCTCTAACGATGACATACTCCTGGTTTTTTTTGTGCGAATATTTTGAGCTAGAATATCAAAGTTAAGGAGACATTCTATACATGTAAGGAAATCATTATTATGATTATACTTATAAATTTTACTATTATTATTATTATCATTTCCCTGGAGCCATCTAGCACAACGCTGAGTCTTGCTGCATTTTGCAATGAACTTTGATTTCTTGCAAGCTCAGTCAGTCTTCATTCCTTGTGAGTGGACTTATTTACGTTCCTCCGTGCAATATGCACTGCGTCTTCTTTTTTGTTCTTCATCTCGGTGTAGCCCGTTCGTCACTATCTTCTACAGGAAGAGACCCCTGTCGAAGGTGTCTTCGGGTTTGATTTGTAAGAACTGGAGTCTTCTTTAGTATTTGTAACCCAGAACGTTGCGGATTTGAGGCTTGAATAAAAAGAATGGGTCCCGAACATCCGTTTGAGGTGACTGTCAAATCATACCCGTCTTTTGTGCATCGTCTCTTTAATTTGCCCTACTCTGACGAATATTTCCTCGCTGATGTTAATCATTACTTCTGTTTTTTTCAAATGATATCTGCAGGCCGGTCCGTTCGGCGGGTTCCTTTAACAGCTCAATTGGTATGCTAGTAGTTTCTATGTCGTTTGACGGAACGGCAGTATCGTCGGCAAAAGAAAGACAGTCCACGATGGGTCCCTTAGGTTTAGTTCCCATTCCCATCGGGCTGTACTCGGTTGCTGTCAGTCTCGTTCAGCAGGTCCTGATGATTTTTTTTTCATTTTTATTTTATTATTATTTTTTTTTTTAAGAATGCAGCTGAAAAGCGTCGGAGATACCCAGTCGCCTTGTCTGGCTCTTGCTCTCAAAGACATCTGAGAGACACCCTAGATAATTTATCTTTCAGTTTATATCCTTCATGGTGGCTCTATTTAATGCAAACAGCACAAAATCAACACCGAACTCATTAAGGACATTTAAGAGAAAAAACTGATCATGCGGCATTGTTGACCGGGAGGCCTGTCAGGAGATGTTCGGCCACCGAGTGCAACTCTTATTTCAGGTGACGCCACACTGGGCGACTTGGACGTCGGTGATGATGAAATTACGATGAGGACAACACAACACACAGTCCATGGGTGGATGAAATCTCCAAACCGGCCGGGAATCGAACCCAGGCCCGCTGCAATACAGCCAAGCACGTTATCACTCAGCTTGAAACGTCCCCTTTTTAACAATTCTACATGACTGTGCTTAAACTGACACACAATATTTTGTTAGCGCAACGCAATCTGACTTTCAAAATTCCCTACAAAAGAATGGCCCTGACTAACATTAAACTATACCTTTCACAAATCACTTACCTCACAAAAATCTTCGCTGCTCAAGCTACTGCAATACAGCGTGCGCCACTACTGCCAGCTAAATAAAAGATTCAAACTATGGAAGGCACTAACTACTGATAGGGATAGTTAGCAAATGAAAGATATTAATAGAGAACAAACAATGTATTTACCTTGATATCATCATATATAAATATAGCAGTTCATGACAAATTTCAAAACTCCGCCATCTCTCTCCCCACATCCACCACTGCTGGCGGCTCACCTCCAACTGCGCAACGCTACGCGCTGTTCACATCCAGCTGCCGCTGCCCAACACTACAATGGCAGACAACAATGCAAACTAGCCACAGACTGCACACAGCACAGCCAGTGATTTTCATACAGAGGTGGCGTTACCAATAAAAAAAACCTAAACAGCCTACTTACAAGCTAGACGGGCGGACATTTAACAGGACTTTACGGTTTATTGAACCGTAGGCTTACTGGAAGTCTACAAAGATTGACACGTAATGCTCAGAGCCATATTTTATTTCAGGACAAAAGGAAGGTCGCCATCGGCCTAATTTCATTTATCTTTTTTATTGCATTGCAGATCTAGATTTTAGTTTTACAGTTTGTAGATACATGCTTCCTGCTTGTGTTCAAACTTAGTTCAACCTGTTCCCGTGAGTGGCGCCGTCACAGCATGTCTTCAAGATGGCTGCTACATTTCACGTTCGTCAGAAGCAATGTGCTGTCATAGAATTCCTGTGCTGTAAAAACGAGACAGTGGGAAACTTCCACAAGAGGTTGAAAAAGGTGTATGCAGATGCTGCTGCCGATCGCAGTACAGGTGGTCGGTGGGCAAGCAGGTTACGTGATGAAAGCGGGCACGGCAATATTGACGATTGTCCTCGCAGCGGCAGGCTTCGTACTGCACACACTCCAGAAAATGTGCAGAGAGTTAACGAATTGGTGACTGCTGACAGACGCATCACAGTGAACAACCTATCACGCTACGTTGGGATAGGGGAAGGAAGTGTTTGCAGAATACTGAAAGAGTTTGCGTTAAAAAAGGTTTGTGCCAGGTGGGTTCCCAGGATGTTGACAGTGGCTCACAAAGAAACAAGAAAAACGGTATCCAGCGAACTTTTGGAACAGTTCGAGAATGGTGGAGATGAATTTCTTGGAAGAATTGTGACAGGTGATGAAACATGGCTCCATCATATTTCGCCAGAGACGAAGAGGCAATTAATGGAGTGACATCATGCAAACTCACCCAAGAAAAAAAATTCAAAACCACACCTTCTGCTGGAAAAGTTATGGCTTCGCTGTTTTTCGATTCCGAAGGACTCTTGCTTGTGGACACCGTGCCAAGTGGAACCACCATAAATTCTGATGCATATGTGACGACATTGAAGAAACTTCAAGCTCGACTGAATCGTGTTTGACCACATCGGCAAAATCAGGCTGTTTTGCTGTTGCACGACAATGCGCGGCCACATACCAATCAAAACACCATGGAATCGATCACAAAACTCGGATGGACAACACTGAAACACCTGCCTTACAGTCCTGACCTGGCTCCATGTGACTATCATGTCTTTGCGAAACTGAAAGACTCTCTTCGTGGAACAAGGTTTGAAGATGATGACTCCCTTGTGCACGCTGCCAAACAGTGGCTCCAACAGGTTGGTCCAGAATTTTACCATGCGGGTATACAGGTGCTGGTTCCAAGATGGCGTAAGGCAGTTGAGGGCCATGGAAATTATGTGGAGAAATGAAAACATTGTTCCCAAAGGATTTATCTAAACATTGTAAAACTTTCAAACATGGAGAATAAAATATGTATCTAAAAAAAATAGTCTGGATTTCTTTTGGAATGACCCTCGTACCAATCGAAAAGCAGAGATGTACTCCTAAGACGTAGTGGAGTCAGAAATGGCATGACGCAGACGTCTGGCGGCGGCGTGGTGGGGGCGTAGCGCGAACTGGGCGTGGCTACAGCAGAACACAGTGGAGTGGCACTGCCAGAAGGAGCGAGGCGGCCGTGCTACAGAATACAGAACAGTGGCAAGTAAGCCGTATACACTGGGCGCAAACAGTGATACATTCGATTTTTTTCATCTTGTAGATATCCAGCAGCGAAGAATATATTGAATGCTTCCATTACACTGAAGTGACAAATAGTCGTGGGTTAGCGATATCTCATAACGCGGCAGTATCGCTTAGAGAAAGTACACTACTGGCCATTAAAATTGCTACACCACGAAGATGACGTGCTACAGACACGAAATTTAACCGACAGGGAGAAGATGCCGTGATATGCAAATTATTAGCTTTTCATAGCATTCACACAAGGTTGGCGCCGGTGGCGACACCTACAACGTTCTGACATAAGGAAAGTTTCCAACCGATTTCTCATACACAAACAGCAGTTGACCGGCGTTGCCTGGTGAAACGTCGTTGTGATGCCTCGTGTAAGGAGGAGAAATGCGTACCATCGCGTCTCCGACTTTGATAAAGGTCGGATTGTAGCCTATCGCAATTGCGCTTTATCGTATCGCTACATCGCTGGTCGCGTTGGTCGAAATCCAATGACTGTTAGCAGAATATGGAATCGGTGGATTCAAGAGGGTAATACGGAACGCCATGCTGGATCCCAATGACCTCGTATCACTAGCAGTCGAGATGACAGGCATCTTATCCGCATGGCTGTAACGGATCGTGCAGCCATGTCTCGATCCCTGAGTCAACAGATGGGGACGTTTGTTAGACAACAACCATCTGCACGAACAGTTCGACGAAGTTTGCAGCAGCATGGACTATCAGCTCGGAGACCATGGCTGCGGTTACCCTTGACGCTGCAACACAGAAAGGAGCGCCTGCGATGGTGTACTCAACGACGAACCTGGGTGCACGAATGGCAAAACGTCATTTTTTCGGATGAATCCAGGGTCTGTTTACAGCATCATGATGGCCGAATCCGTGTTTGACAACATCGCGGTGAACGCACATTGGAAGCGTGTGCCGGTCGGGGTGGTCGAGCGGTTCTAGGCGCTACAGTCTGGAACCGCGCGACCGCTACGGTCGCAGGTTTGAATCCTGACTCGGACATGGATGTGTGTGATGTCCTTAGGTTAATTAGGTTTAAGTAGGTCTAAGTTCTAGGGGACTGATGACCTCAGCAGTTAAGTCCCATAGTGCTCAGAGCCATTTTTTGAAGCGTGTATTCGTCATCGCCATACTGGCGTATCAGGCGGCGCGATGGTATGGGGTGCCATTGGTTACACATCTCGGTCACCTCTTGATCGCATTGACGGCACTTTGAACAGTGGACGTTACATTTCAGATGTGTTACGACCCGTGGCTCTACCCCTCATTCGATCCCTGCGAAACCCTACATTTCAGCAGGATAATGCAAGACCGCATGTTGCAGGTCCTGTACGGGCCTTTCTGGATACAGAAAATGTTCGACTACTGTCCTGACCAGCACATTCTCCAGATCTCTCACCAATTCAAAACGTCTGGTCAATGGTGACCGAGCAACTGGCTCGTGACAATACGCCAGTCACTACTCTCGATGAACTGTGGTATTGTGTTGAAGCTGCATGGGCAGCTGTACGTGTACACCCCATACAAGCTCTGTCTGACTCAATGCCCAGGCCTATCAAGGCCGTTTTTACGGCCAGAGGTGGTTGTTCTGGGTACTGATTTCTCAGGATCTATGCACCCAAATTGCGTGAAAATGTAATCATATGTCAGTTCTAGTATAATATATTTGTCCAATGAATACCCGTTTATCATCTGCATTTCTTCTTGGTGTAACAATTTTAATAGCCAGTAGTGTATAAAAGGGCAATGTTTTGGCGAACCTGTCGTTTGTAGTCATTTGAGCCGTGTGAAAAGGTTTCTGACGTGATTATGGCCATACAAAGGGAATTAACAGACTTTGAACGCGGAATGGTGGTTAGAGCTAGACGCACAGGACCATACTATTTCGGATATCGGAATACCAAATTTCAGGCATTATCTCTCACTAGCGACAAGGTAGTGGCCCACGGCTTTGATATAACGACCGAGAGCAGCGGCGTTCACGTAGAGTTGTCAGTACTAGCAGACAAACAACACTGCGATAATTAACCGTAGAAATCAATGTGGAAAGTACGACGACCGTATCGTTTAGGACCGTTTTGGCGTTAATAGCGTGGCAGTGTCTCTTCTGGGCTCGTTAACATGTCGGTTGTACCCTAGAACCGAGCGAGATGGCGCATTGGTTAACGCACGGGACTCGCTTTCGGGAGGACGACGGTTGAATCCCGAGTCCGGCCATCCTGATTTAGATTTTCCGTGATTGCCCTAAATCGCTCCAGGCAAATGCCGGGATGGTCCCTTTGAAAGGGCACGGCCGACCTCCTTCCCCATCCTTCCCTAATCCGATGAGACCGATGACCTCTCTGTCTGGTCTCCTCCCTCAAAATAACCCAACCCAACCTCTACCCTAGACGACCGGAAAACTGTGGCCTGGTTAGATGAGTCCCGATTTCAGTTGGTAAGAGCTGATGGCAGGGTTCTAGTGTGGAGCAGACCGCAAGAAACCATGGACACACGTTGTCAGCAAGGCCCTGTACAAGCTGGTGGTCGCTCCGTAACGGTGTGTGGCTGTGTTTACATGGAACTAAACAGATCACTGGCAAGAAATGGTTATGTTCGACTACTTGGAGTCCATTTGCTTCCATCCATGGACTTCATGTTCCCAAACGATGGTGGATGACAGTGTGCTATGTCACCGGGCCACAATTCTTCGCGATTGGTTTGAAGAACAATGTGGACAGTTCGAGTGAATGATTTGGCTTCCCAGACTGCCCGACATCAATCCCATCGAACATTTATGGAATGTCATCGAGAGGTCAGTTCGTGCACAAAAGCCTGCACCGCCACACTTCTGCGATTATGAGCGGTTGTAGAGGCAGCATCGCTCATCATTTCTGCAGAGGATTTCCAACGACTTGCTGAGTCCATGCCACGTCGAGTTACAGCAAAAGGAGTAATGGCGGGCAAAAGGAGGTCCGACACGACATTAGGAGCTATTCCATGCCTTTCGTCATCTCAAAACAGGTATTCCAAATATTTCCAGTATATTTTCAGGATGTCTGAAAAGTGTTTATACATTTTGTTAGAGAAACTGAACGCCATTATTCAGAGAAACGCAACGAACTGTGGCCGAAGAGGTTCTAGACCAGTAGCTCCCGTCTTTGGGGTTGCAACCTGCAGAGGGGTAAAATATGTTTAGGCCGTGAAACTATATTATTTTTAAAAGATCGCTGGTATTATCACTATTTTGCAAGGTTGTAATAGTGAGTATATAAGTTATTATTTACATTTTTGCAACATGCAAGCATTAATGTACTACACATTGTGTTGTATCTTTCTTTGCACGCTTTGTGGTTCTTTAGTGGATACGGGAGCGATGCTGTTTGCGGACAGAGAATTCAGATAATAATTTATTCTACATCTAATCTCAGATAGTACAAGTAATACATTAACTTTGTTTTCATTAGTTGCAGCGTCAATTGCTAACACTAGAGCTGAATGTTGCAATGTATACAGAAACAAAGGTTTACAATTCAGTCAGTCATCTATACAATGACTATTCCGTAGATCTGAAGTCCTGACCACTGTGGAAGTCTGTAAATGTTATGAACTGGCAAACGCACAAAATGCGCTCTGTGCATTGTTGTTTGAAGTTAAGTAGACCAGCCGCTTCAGAGGGGATGCTTGCATATCACTGTTAGTGACGTAATCATTCGTGGCAGCGACCGGGCGGCAAAATGTCGTTGTGTTTACAGCTTGTGAAACGAATCTATGAACTTATTCCCTAAGCAGTCCACCCACTAAAAAGATATTCTGTACATTAAAAATGCATCTGTGACAGTAAATGTGATACAGAGACATAAAATGTGCGTAAATATATCATTAAAATGTCTTCTCCGTGTTGTTGGGAGTTGCCACAGTAAACCAGAAAGTCCTTCATTATTCACTTTACAACAAAAAACGAACTAATTATAAGCACAAAAGCACTTGATGGCTATTGCACTGCTGTAGACCCTATACCGTAATTTTTTCTTTTTTTTTTTTCTTTTTACTGCGAATAGACCATCTGAAGGCCACGTTCCAATTTCAGTTCTTCATTCTTTGTTCTTTTGCTCTTTTCTTCCAGTATGCTTTCATGTATTCACTACGTTTCTTCTTTCTGTGTTCAGACCATTTTCCGCCAGTATTTTTAGCTACCCTGTCTTGGGTTCCTTCCATTTACAATATTTTCCCGAAAGGCTTCTCCGTTGTTCATATCTTCGGTTTTTATGTTGTTTCTTTCTAAATTCTTTTTTACTTCGTTGACCCAGCTTGTAGTGGACTTCTTACCGCACAAATGTTTGAAAATCTTATTAGTTAATCTACTCTCTTGCATTCAAAATAAACGTCCACAAGACATTAGTCTTCTTTTTCTCATTACGTTTGAACTATTTTCTATATTTTGGTATATTTCCGCATTACTTCGTAATTTCCACCTTATGCTGTGTTTTGTGATCCTAATATTTTCCTTATAATTCACCTTTCTCGTACTTCTGATTCATTTAAATTATAGTTTAATGCCACGCATTCGCTTGCATATAGGTATTCTGGTTTCACTACTGTGTTGAAATATCTTATTTTGGCATTTTTGAATTGGTACTTTTTATTGTAGAGCTCTTTGGTGATACCATATGTTCTACCCACTTTATGAAATCTTTCCTCTACTGCAGATTATTTCAAAGCATTCTCTTGGATTATGTCCCCTAGACATCTGCATTTTTTTATCCTGTATGTGGCCAGAATCTGTTTTCCGGAATTTTGGAACATGCTTAAAGTTTGTTAAGCATTTTATTTTTCTGCAGAGAGCAAGTTCTGCTGTCTGTTTCTTCCAGGAGATGTGTTTGTGTTACAGCAGATGCCACATTTTCGAAAATTATAGCAAAATCATCTGCAAATTCAAAACAGTTGATTTCGATCTTTTTGTTTCCTCTTCCTAACCTTATCGGTGAAATACTGAGTTCAATAAGATTTTACTTCTAAATTCTCAGTGTTTTCTCTGACAAATTATTAAAAAGAATTGGGGATAGGCCGTCATCTAGTCGTATAACTCTTTTACTTTTAAAGGCTGTGTGATTTCTCCCATATATTTTACTTTACAGACTATACCTGTAAGTGTTTCACGGATTAGGTTTGCCAGTTCAGACTTTAGGCCAAATTCTTGAATTATTTTATCTGTAGTTTCTCTGTCAAACCTACACTGTATTATTGTTCTTATTATTATTATTTCTTTCTTTACTTTCTCAGACGTTAAGTCTGGTTAAAAATGGAAAGTGACGCGGACCTTGATAAAGCGTCACTTCCTTTTAACTGTATGGTATGTGTTATATTGCATTTAGGAACTTTCGGGTAATTGAACATGTATCAATAATTACAGATTTCTGTAGTTGTACATATAAGTTTGGATGTAGCTGTATTGCATTGAGGTACTGGTGGATATTGAGTGGTATGACTCCTGTAGTTGATAGTACAATTGGTATAATGTCAACTTTATCCTGATGCCACATGTCCTTGACTTCCTCAGCCAGTTGGATGTATTTTTCAATTTTTTCTCCTGTTTTCTTTTGTATATTTGTTGTATTGGGTATGGATATTTCGATTAGTTGTGTTAATTTCTTCTTTTTATTGGTGAGTGTGATGTCAGGTTTGTTATGTGGTGTTGTTTTATCTGTTATAATGGTTCTGTTCCAGTATAATTTGAATTCATCATTCTCCAGTACACTTTGTGGTGCATACTTGTATGTGGGAACGTGTTGTTTTATTATTATTATTATTATTATTATTATTATTATTAGCAGTAGTCAGGTACAAAGCACTGGTAGCCAGAAGTCTTCCTACTTGTGCAGATTCAGAAAAGTCAAGTAGACCTAAGTATAGTGCACATGTTCTAATTTCATTAAGTTGTGTTCCAGGGTTTAGATGAAGGAAATGTTACCAGGAAGAGGAGAGGTGCAGAGGAGGTATGTTTTTATATCAGGAATCTACCATCAATAAGGATAATTAGTTCTCTTTCCGGAGAGGTAGTTTTAGTAATCCCAGTGCACTGGGAATTCTTTCATCGTTCTGTAAAAATGGTTCTTAGAAATAGGCCTCAGTAATTGTCTCACTGACTCATTAGTTCTCAGTTTAATAAAATACCTACAAAAACTAAATATCATTTACATTTAGTCATTTTAAAAATGAAAGGTTCCAAAGAAAATAGTTTTTCCTCCTAAAATTTAGTTAGTTGCTAATATTGATTGGGGGGGGGGGAGGGAAAGGGGGGCAGGGAGGAGTGGTGCTAGCTAATATCTGATCGCACTCACAAGTAATGGTCCTAGAAAGGGTCGGAATCCCTGTTCTACACAATGCGAATCCTGTCTTGCTGTGTCAGCACGTTGAGGGATAAACAAGTAAAAACTAGTGGCACCTGTACATCCGGAGTGCACTAGGGAAATACACCTGATTTTTTTTTTAAGATGTTAGCATTCGAAGATGAAGATAATATATTTGCAATAGTGGAGACCCGTGAATATGGAGTAGTCATCGATAGTAGAGCGTTTCATAGTAGTAATTCATAGCAAATTTCTTTCTCCTCCGTGACTGATGAAACGTTTCCTTTTCGTACAAATGTAAAGAAATCAGCCTCGAAGGATTTGTTTACAAACTTGCGAAGGATGTGGAGTAGCAGATTTTTAAGAGAATGAAAATCAGCACACAGCGCCTTTCGTTTGTTAACATTAAAAAATTGAGAGCTATTAATATACAATTTTGTTGCAACCCTTCGAAAGTTGATGTTATCATTTAAGATAATTGCATGTTACATGAGGTTATCACGATTCCTGAGGGGACATTCGATAGATCTCAGTGCGGCATAATCATAGTAGGGAACAAAACAAACAATTAGTGACAACTACAACAACTCATAAAATTTATTTAAAAAGCGTCTGTCCACATCTCTATTTCTAAGCGACTATCCCTGAGCCCGGTATCAGTTGCATGTTGCCTATCCAGTGGTTTTCAGGGGCAACAAAAGTTTGATTTTCAATATTTCGCGTGATTATTGACCGAATTAAAAAAAATTAAACTGCTGTCATTATCTACTATTAATAGGTATGATTTATCTTAAAAGTTTACCTCAGTAAGACAAACATTAGAAATTATGTAACTGTCTCCAGGCAGCGAACTGACGGCACGCAAATACCCGGACTTTATTCATGTAGTATCTAAGAATGAGAGCATGGAGAGACTTCCAACAAACGTTATACTTCATTTCAAACCTTTACTAAACTACTTCTGGCTGATACCTGACCTCCAAAATGATGAAAGAAAAAAAATTTCTCGCTTGCTACATTTTCGCTTTTTATGCGGTAAAACTACAGCACCAGACATGGCGTATCAATTTATTACTTATTTACTACCGACTACATTCGCAACACAGTTTGCAGACACATATACCACTGAATATACCTGCAAAATTATATCATTCTACCACACACAGTTCAGGAGATATGAAATCATAGGCATTTAGCTGCCTAAGAAACTAGCTTCTGAAACTCCTTGGCAGATTAAAACTGTGTGCCAGACCGAGGCTCGAACTCGAGACCTTTGCCTTTCGCGGGCATGTGAGTCGTGCTTGGGTACCTCAGTTGGTAGAGTGCCCGCGAAAGGCAAAGGTCTCGAGTTCGAGTCTCGGTGTGGCACACAGTTTTAATCTGCCAGGAAGTTTCATATCAGCGCACACTCCGCTGCAGAGTGAAAATCTCATTCTGGAAACTAGCTTCTGTTTTAAGTGGCGCACAATGGAACTTCAATATCAGGCATACCGTTTTAATTTATTACTTCTTTGGTATCAACTCTCTTTGCTACATACTTTGCAGACAGTATTTAATATTTATCGATGAGAATAGTTGCAAAAATTATATCATTTTACGACACATAGTTCTAGAGATATGACGTCATAAACGTTAAGGTGTTTGAAAAACATGCCTTTGTTTAAAATGGAGAGGGAATTATCTAGATTATATTCATCCAATGTTTCACAGTTAGTAACTCTCAACAAACTTTAAGCGTGATTTCAAACCTTTTCTAATTTTTTTCTTGCTTAGATGCTTAGTCTCAAATATTGAACAGAGACACCAGATGTTGGAAGCTATTTTATACATGGGAGTTCCATTCTTTAAAGAATCGGAGGCTTACCGGTTTCGAACTACGACGAACTGAGATTCACAGTATCATTAAAAAACGAGCTTTTCAGAAGTGGGAAAGCAGGTGAGATTAACCCGAAATTCCAAGAGCTAGAAGTTACGCAACAGTGGGCCTATAGGCAGATATTTCACGAAAACTTCGGTTTACTTCCTTCTAAAGAAGCAGAAGACAAATAAAGTGGCTAATAAGTGTGTGATTCAATTAAGCTTCATGTCCTTGTCATCTGCTTCTAATGGGAATAGAAATGCAGTGTGGCTAGGGCCTCCCGTCGGGTAGACCGTTCGCCTGGTGCAAGTCTTTCGAGTTGACGCCTCTTCGGCGACTTGCGTGTCGATGGGGATGAAATGACGATGTCAAGGACAACACAACATCCAGTCCCTGAACAGACAAAACCTCCTACCCAGCCTGGAATCGAACCTGAGCCTTTAGGCATGACATTCCGTCGCGCTGACCACTCACCTACCAGGGGCGGACATCTGCATCGAATGAATCCGTGTTATTAAGACGCCACGCTGCGGGCGAATGTGTAAACATCAATCTGGAAACCTGAAAATCTTTTTTTTTCCATTTTTTTCATGCATCGCGACAGCCACCGAAAAGAGTTACTGAATCTTCTTGAAAAATCTGGGCTGAAGGTTTCAAATCAAACGAGACTTGGAGTCTGGCACTCAGTTTATTAAGATTTTGCCGGCTACCACATCCAACAGACTGGAAAACGCTAAGAAAAATTGCGTGTCACGGAATAACAGTGCGAGCTCTGAAAAACAAAAGAGCATCACAGGACGCAATGGGCGTCGAGTATCGATTAGTTTACACTCTGGCTGGAGTCCAAGCAGTGAATCACCTGAAGGAGATGACTTAATCGGTCGTCGAAATATCGTGCAAAAAATGAAAATAAGAAGTCGGCGTAATAGCCGGAACCAAGTCAATAAGCATTACCAGCTTTCCAGATATCAATGTCGGAAATAGTCGCCAACTTTGTGCCTACGTATGACGGACCTGCATGATGTCTGCTACTATTTTTGTTTACTGTAGGACCGATGGCGGTGTGTCATTAACAATTACCTACCACTAGGAGTAGTATATAACCCAACTCTCCTGAATGTAATGCTTAAGGATCTACCTGTTGTCCTACTGAAAATAGAAGGCATGATTGCGAGCACTGTAATTATGCAGATGACCTTATTTTACGGACTTCTCGAATTCTAGATACCAGATATATCAGACCTCTGACGCTGTATTTTTGTGTTAAGAGCCACTAATATATCACCCGCTAATATATCACCCACAATTAAGGTACGCACGTAATTACTGAAATGCTTTAAACAACATCAGTTTCACTCCTGTAGGTCGTTACGAACAACAGTTCTATATTTTCTGATTTATGCAAGATACGTGAAAACAGAAAGAGTTTATTCAAAGAATAGGGTGATTATTTCCGAGAAGCACTCTGTTTCACTGTTTGGCATGCCATGTCAGCGCGGTCTGGCTGATCTAGTTACCTGGATCGGGACTTCGCGTGTGTCACTCTGTCATGATTCACCCATTACACACGAAGCGGACGCCTGGTATCTCCTGGGATCACGCGACGGGCGGAGTTCTGATTCAGACCCAGATCTGCGAACCGCGCGAAACAGAATAATTCGTTTCCTGAATAACGCGCATGTACAGCGCGTGCCGTAGAATGTGAATACCCCAAGTATTTTACAAGCAGTAACAGTGTGTAACTGGCCGAGTATATGTCAATGTATGTTTAATGCTCGCAATTCATTTTTACCGAAATATATGAGCAAGAACTTGTTTTTCTTACTTTTAGAATTTACTTCCTTTGACGGCACCGGACAGCCCTGTATTAAAGAGGCGTGTCATAAAATAATTTTTACTGATGTCTACAGTAAAATTTTAAACAAAAGGGTTCTCAGTGTGTATAAATATGAAGCCTTCGACAGCAACAAGGCGGAGTTTTACATGCAACGCAACTTAAACAGCACATAAGGACGGAAACAGTATTTTTTTCAGTTCAGTTATCCAGTTCCAAACCGTTTCTAGAGGAAAATTTCACTAAAACACTCGCTTGCGTGGTTTCACAGATCCTGTTTTCTGCAACGGCACACACCATGGTGGTGTTGGGGAAGTCGAAACGAACAATTTGATAACGACCCCTGTGATCTATCAAGGAGGGAAACAAACTCAAATTCGTCTACAACAGCCACCAAAGGCACAGTGCATGCGCGCCATTTGATGTTTTGAATATCCTCTCGCCCTCATGCGCCGCCGGGTTAGTCGATCATATTTTGTGCAATTTTTAATGTCGTTAATAATAGTAATTTAAAGTTTTCAGTGAGGGTAACGAAAGAGAAAATTTTTGTAAAAATTGTGCATAAACTAATTACGTTTATGATTCGATCTAAACTTAACACTTACACACTTACAAGCACAGTAGTCTCATGCTGTAGTTTTACCGCATTAAATGCGAAAATGTGGTAAGCAATACAATTTTTTCCTTTCGTCATAGTGCGAGGGTGGGATGTCTCAGAACTTAAAAAACAGTTTTCGTTTACACCCTGTGTGGACCGTAAGCCACGGTACGAATCTTGGATGAGGGTACCTCGTACACAGTGTTGTAGGTCGAGATGAGCAATTTGATGTAGGACACTTGTGGTCTAGCGACCCCACATTGGCCTACAAAAGTCACCTAAAAGACAGCGCATGGGCTTCGAGCGATATTTTGAATATCCCCTCCCGTACCTAACGCCACCGGATTAGCCAGTCTTAACCCTTTGAAGTGCATTTCATTTTCTTGCAAAAATCGGCCTTCAATATTAAACACACTTTGTTTTCGCACTTACAGATTTAAAAATTGACGTTTGTTTGAATTTTAGCTGAAAGTTTCGTGAATTATAACAGCATCAGACATGACGTCTTAATTTATTACTTATTTAGTACCGACTCTATTCACAACACAGTTTGTAGACTGTATCCACATATACCACCAAATATACCTGCAATATTATATCATAGTTCTGAAGATACAACGTCATAAACATTGAGATACTTGAAAAACTTGCCTTTGTTTAAAATGGAGCAGAAATTACCTAGACTATATTCACTCAATGTTTCATTATAAGACCACTTAGCAACTTCCAACAAACTTTAAGCATAATTTCAAAACTCTTCTAATCTTTCTCTCGCTTGGATCTTTAATACCAAGCATTGAACACAGTCATCAGATATTGGAAACTATTTTATACACGAGAGTTCGATTCTTTAAATAATCAGGGGTTTACTGGTTTCGAACTAGGACGAAGTGGAATTTACAATATCATTAAAAATCGAATCTTTCAGAAGTGGAAAGCAGGTGAAATTAACCTAAAATTCCAAGAGACGGAAGTTACGCAAAAGTACGCCTTGAGACGTAACAGTCCTAAAAACCGATTTACGAAATATTTTTTGACATAAACAGAAAATTTCTGACGTAAATACTACAGGGGTTTGGATAAATATGTACTTGTGGAATAGATACAAAGAAGCCAATGATTACATTAAAACGGTATGGAGGGGTGTAGGTCCTGTAATTGGTGGGAATATTCCCCTAAGCATGAATCTTCTGTGATTAATAGAAACAACCGAATTATTGTTAACTCTCGATAGCTAAGCGTTTGTACACGTTTAAATTAATAAACACGCTAAGATTTAATATATAAGAGTCAATTAATTAATGAAATACTGTACTAATTCGGAGAGATAACTTTTCTTTGTTATCTCTTTAAAAAACCATTTACAACAATACAGTAGATTGTTAAAGAATATATAAATAGTGGCAACCATGTTGGCATGAGAGTGCAGTGCTTTGTGTGATATTGGATGGAAAGCATGTAGCATGTTAAGTAAGATTCATTTCATTGTTGTAAGTATGTTAGAAATTATTTGAGTTTTTGTTAAGGAAGGTTGGATTTTTCGAAATTACAATGAACAATATTCTGAAACTTAATACTTGATTAAACATGCATTTGACTTTACAGTCTCTTTATAGTTATTGTCTAAGAATCTGGGACCATGGCTGCGGCAGATATGGTTGGGTACAAACCCCGATATTAACTTTTACTTAGAAACAAATGTTTCAGCCTACGGGCAGATGTTTCCCGAAAACCTCAGTTTACTTCTAAAGAAACACGCCCGACAAAGAAAAGGATATACTTGTTAATTTCATGCTGTTAAAATTCACGAAACTTTTCCTAAACCACTCTAGTACGTCGTAAACAATTTCAGTTTAAACTCTGTGTGCTTCGCAAGCCACTGCACAGAGATTGCCTGAGGGTAACTTGTACCAGCATTAGAAACTTCCTGTCCTATTCCTTTCTCATGAAGAGGGAAAGAAAAATGTCTGACTAAAAATCTCTATACTCTCCTAAATCTCTCGTATTGTCATTGACCGTACGACGGGCATACGATGGTGGCTAACTGGGTTCTGCGAGAAAATGTCGCCTACCTTCCAAAGATTACCATTCCAGTTTCCCGAGTATCTCAATTACGCTTCTGTATCGGCTATACCGATCTCTTACAGTCTAGCACCGCGTCTCTGAACTCGATCTATGTCAACTGTCATGTCTATTTGACAGCGACTGTAAACTCTCACTCTTACTCCGGAACTGATCATACTGACATCTGACACGCAGTTACCTTTACAGACTGTAACGTAATGAAGCCAATCATTCATTAGGGGTCCTGAGGTATCAGTGAGATCGCTATCTTCTGTTATATAGTAATAACTGCATATAAATCCACGTTCATAAATAGGTATAAATCCATGTTCATAAACTCTATTTCATGTTTAAAAACCTATATTCCACTTATTTAAACAACCTTGAGGTTTTTACAAAAAAATGTGAATTCATTTCTATTAATTTTAATGAAAACTTTTTGCTATGTATAGTACCTCTGTTCTGCTTCACTGTGTACGGACTTGGCGGAAAGTGATTGTAAGTGGAAGTCGAGTTGTTTGTAAGGCTGCAGAAAGTAGATGTATTATTTGTTGTGTTTGTTCAGAATTATGCCGTCATAATACGTGAAGTGTAGCAGAATACAAATGTTTAACAGTCCAAATACTTTACCTCATTCGGTGTTTTGGGAATCACCCGATTTTCACAATAGCTTCATCTTTTAATTTTCGCCGTACTAGAAGATAACACCGCGGATGTTAATATGCTTGTGAAGAAGAGAACGAAGCCATGATCAAGATAACCAGCTACGTAAAATTTCATTTTTTTATACGTGTATGTGTCCTTCGAAACAAATGACTTTGAAATAATGACTAATATCTAGATCGAAGACAAGTCATTAAATATGCAGCTCTGAACAGGCACATCACAAGATGTGCTGTATCTTTCCGCAACCCTTCCAACAAATCTAACTATTCCATTCACCTTCCCTAGTACACATTTTACGTGATCCTCCCATTTCGTATCGTTTGTTTATAATACCACGAAATACTTTGAGAACCATCTATAAGCTGTCAGTATTTAACCTGAGTGTATAGCACTTAATACTCCGGTAATAATGCACTGAAAATATTCTCCTTGGTATAAAATATGATCTTTGAATGAACAATGAAACTCGTTGGTAACTTGTGTGACGTTCCGTTACTGTCACGATTTTGATTGAGAGCAACAACAAGCAGAAATTGGAACAGAAAATTATTTGCCCCTCCTACGAATTATAAAGAAATCAATTCTCAGCTATCTGACTGCGAGTTTTTTTTTTTTTTTTTTTTAATTCTCTAGCGTCTCCTAACAACTGTTCTGCAATGCTCCTGTGCTCAACAGACAACTTACCTCGTCTTGCCGCTGCAACTGCGTGATCAGCAACATGCTATAAATATTTCAAAACCACTACTGCGATCCTTGCATTGTGCAACAATTACTGCCATGTTTTTGAACACAGAAATTGAATCATCAAGAGGGGTTTGGTCAACTAACCTTAAACGATGTAGGAAAAAATGAAAGAAACTAATTTATACGTGCAATATATTTTTAAACACTTACAAACTCTATATAGACTTCTACTCATCCCACAATGTCTATACTCAATAAACACGTTCCTGGCCACAACAAAGGTACGAATATGACTCTCAGTGTATGCATAGACAAATCTGAAGAAATCCCTCCAGTGCGCAAGCAGCCAACACCACCTTGCAACAAAAAGGCAAATTTAAAATACCAGATATCCTCAATTAATACCAAAGTCTCCTCCTGCGCTAATAGCACGATCACGCCAGGTTGTGACCTCTCATATCTCCACACCACGTCGGGTCCGACCACTTCCGACTCTCCTCGACAATTGCTCGCTCTGTACTACTGGCGAGAATAATTTCTCAGCCTCAAACTTTGTGTAAGCATACAGCAGAATCACAGACGTCCAACTTTCAACAAGAACACAATCCGACCAGTGTTAGTGAAACGGTAGGTAGCGAGCATACTTTCCCAGCGCAACAAAATGCTAAAAACGGAGCTTTTAACGTGAACAAAAAGAAACCAACTCACAAGCAAGGTTTTAAACATCGCTCACATGAATACGGAGGGATCTCTAAACTTCATTGCTCAGCAGGTTTGGTGAGACTGCTGCTTGCTGGCGTTGCGTTGGCGTAGTTCTACACAGCGCTATTCAAAGAGAAGGAAGAGATTTCAAACATTTATTTCTTCCAAATTAAGAAGGGAAGCACCATAATTCCATCGTTCCTGGACAGATAACAGTTTAAAATTTGAACAGTCCGGGATGACGTTCCAATCACGGCCGCATCGCTGCTGTTTCTTTCTTCTTCTCGGAGAAAACTGTGACAGGACTAACCTATCTAGACAAGCTTCAAAACTATTATTTACTCAACTTAAAGATGATTCAGATGACTTCATCATCATGCAAGATGGTGCCCAGTCTCATTTCTCCAAGCAAGTTCGACGTTATCCGAATGACACCATTCCAAGATGTTGGATTGAAAGAGGAGAAGTAGAAGATGAACTTCATCACCGGTGGCCTCCGAGGTCTCCAGACCTCACACCTTCTGTCATTTATCTGTGGTGTTACGAAAAAGCTCGCGTTTTTATCCCCCCTATGCCTGACCATCTTGAAAGTCTGCCGCATTGTATTGTTAAGGCTGTGAATTCGATAACGAGAGACCAGCTGCTTTGTTTGTGTTAGAAAATGAGCCCCCGTTTTGATATTTGACGTGTAACAAATGGTGCTCACATTGAAGGCATAAAAATTTGAACTTTTCTGTTTCCAGGAGGGTTGGAATTATGTTTCTATCTTTTTTAATCTGGAAGCAATAAATGTTTGAAATCTGTTCCTTCTTTCGGAACAGCCCTGTATTACTTGATTTTCAGGTTAGCAGACGCGTGTTCACATGAGTGACTTAAGCCCTTTGTTCCGTTCGCACCTTTGCCTCATTAAGCGAGGATAAATATCTGTTTCTGCTTGAGCAATCTGCAGACATCATTCGCTTTTCATTTTGCTATCTTACTCACTAGATAGTATTACGGAGACCTGAAATCATATGGCGTACATTTTCTGTTTTTGTGGATGTATGGTACTGATTATCCATCCACTCCCTTCAGAGACAGCCTTGCGGAATGGCCGCGCGGTTTGAGGCGCCATGTCACGGATTGCGCGGTCCCTCCCGCCGGAGGTTCGAGTCCTCCCTCGGGCATGGGTATATGTGTTGTTGTTAGCTTAAGTTAGTTTAAGTAGGGTGTGAATCTAGGGACCGATGATCTCAGCAGTTCGGTCCCTTAGGAGTTCACACACATTACACGTTACCGTTCAAAGACATTTATATCTACTGTTTGCGATGGTGCTGTGCAATTGCTCTTCCAAACAGCAGTCCATACGAGTGAACCAGCTGGGTCTTTAGCTGCGATTACTCGTACTTTAGGTACTGGAGCTATGCACGGCTCTGTTTAAAAAGGAGTAGCTCGATGCAGTCTGCTTTCATGTCCTGCAGCTAATTCGCTGCAAATAATAACCTGTAGCTGTGATCCTAAAATAAAATAGTCTGTGCATTGGCTGGAATTGAGAGTTAATAAAATACGCAGAAATATAAAACAAAAGACAAACGAATAATCTAATAGAAAAGGTTCTATACTAACATCTTTAAGTAAAAAAGACGACGGGGAATTATATTGAAAAATGTTTATTCAAGAAAGGACATCTCATATAAACTGGAAGTAGCCCTGCGATATTCATTTAAAATGCAGACAGAAAATACCCTTATCAAATGCAGTGAAGTTACATTAAGAGTGTTAAAAATGGTAGCAGTATCACCAAACTAAATAATCTCAAAGATACGAGAAAACGAAGTCCATTTCGTGATCACAACATAGGAAATGAGCTCAAAATCGTCCACAAATTAACTCACACTCAGCTTATTCTCAGTTCCGTAAATGCAGCGGTAAAATTTATATTTCTACTCTCTAGAATATTCAGACCACTTGACATATTAAGTCCCTTGGTTGGTTGGTTGTTTTGGTGAAGGAGACCAGACAGCGTGGTCATCGGTCTCATCGGATTAGGGAAGGATGGGGAAGGAAGTCGGCCGTGCCCTTTCAGAGGAACCATCCCGGCATTTGCCTGGAGTGATTTAGGGAAATCACGGAAAACCTAAATCAGGATGGCCGGACGCGGGATTGAACCGTCGTCCTCCCGAATGCGAGTCCAGTGTCTAACCACTGCGCCACCTCGCTCGGTATATTAAGTCCCTTCAAAAGTTGAGTATTGTAGCGGCCGTTCACCGCCCAGAAACAATCAACGTATACGACTGAATCGCGCACGTTACTCTAGACAGGCCTGCCTTCTTCCAGAACTCGCCATCAAATGTCCAGAATCCGTCTCTTGAGCTCATCACTCTAAAAGTTCCTCTCTCCACTTGACTGCAGCAGTGTTCCGCCATTGTCCAATTCTCACTGACTGAAGGCCATCCCCACCAAAAATATCTCGTTATCAAGCTCTGCAGACATGATCTGATTCAACGTGACTACTTCGAGGACTAAAGAAATGTGTTACCACAACATTTAGATAAAGCAATATCATAAATATTAAGTTACACTCAGATTATACACAATGCTTATAAAGGTTTTTTCATCTATGAATAAACCAGCATTCTTGCGCAAGTGTGCTTATGTTATACGACGGCGGATCGTCGCCGTATAGTGCTTAACAGTTATTTATGCATGCTCGACAGAAGCGTCTTCTGGCACCCCTTTCAACTGCGGTGTCCGCTAACACTTGCGGCTGACCACTTTTACATCAGCACAGTTTTTTTTAATATCACTTGCAGTCAAGATTTAACTAAAGTAACCGACAAAATAGTAAACTGCTCATTAAATAAACACACAAGTATGACAGAATCTGAGGTGCTCATGTCGTATTAATTTGCTATGTAAACGTGTTCTGACAAATATTTGCATAATAAAAAAAGATATAAAACACATAACACATCAACAAATAAAATAGATACAAATAAGTAACTTTCAGGGATGGTAGCTATAGTGCAAGGCTATCATTTTGAGATAGTGTTAGTTGACATCGAATGAAGCGATTAAAAGATTCAGAGTTTCATCGTGTTAATGTTTATTCGCTGTGAAATATTAACTTACGATATACTTTTAAAGATATTGAAATATATCTGTGTCACCAGATGTGCATCGTTTCTCTGAGATTGCAAATGTGTTGAGGTTTGCATCAATATTTGATGAGAGCTACTATGGAATCTCAAAGGCCTACACTACTAGCCTCGTATCACTAGCAGTCGAGATGACAGGCACCTTATCCGCACGGCTGTAACGGATCGTGCAGCCATGCCTCGATCCCTGAGTCAACACATGGGGCCGTTTGCAAGACGACAACCATCTGCACGAACAGTTCGACGACGTCTGCAGCAGCACGGACTATGAGTTCGGAGACCATGACTGCAGTTACCCTTGACGCTGCATCACAGAGAGGAGCCCCTGCGATTATGTACTCAACGACGAACCTGGGTGCACGAATGGCAAAACGTCATTTTTTCGGATGAATCCAGGTTTTTGTTTACAGCATCATGATCCGTGTTTGGCGTCTTCGCGGTGAACGGACATTGGAAGCTTGTATTCGTCATCGCCATACTGGCGTATCACCCGGTGTGATGGTATGGTGTGCCATTGGTTACACGTCTCGGTCACCTCTTGTTCGCATTGACGGCACTTTGAACAGTATACGTTAAATTTCAGATGTCTTACGACCCGTGGCTCTACTCTTCATTCGATCCCTGCGAAACCCTACATTTCAGCAGGATAATGCACGACTGCGTGCTGCAGGTCCTGTACGGGCCTTTCTGGATACAGAAGATGTTCGACTGCTGCCCTGGCCAGCACATTCTGCATGGGCAGCTGTACCTGTACACGCCATCCAAGCTCTGTTTGACTCAATGCCCAGGCGTATGAAGGCCGTTATTACGGCCAGAGGTGGTTGTTCTGGGTACTGATTTCTCAGGATCTTTGCACCCAAATTGCGTGAAAATGTAATCACATGTCAGTTATAGTATAATATATTTGTCCAATGAATACCCGTTTATCATCTGCATTTCTTGTTGGTGTAGCAATTTTAGTGACCAGTAGTGTATAACTTGGCCATCTTTAACAGTGTCTGACACTCAGTCATTGCCTGGAGCATATTCTGCACAAAGGCAATGCGAGCATCAGCCGTCCAAATTCCCCGCGGCGGAATTTTCCCGATTCCGGCGACGCGTTCATTGTCTCTGCACCTTGATGACCGGAAACGGTCAACCAGGCGTTCTGGCAGCGGCGCGCCCTGTGCCTTGGGGCGCTAGCGTTCAGCCGTGTAATAAAATCACCTCACCTCGTGCCACATCTAGGCGGCCAATTAGCTCGTAACGTTACATGTTCATGAGCTTTCGTCATTATTTTTGGACTAATAAGTGAAATCTCTCACGAATTTGTTCCTCCTGAAGTCACCTCTCGAACTACGACTTTTACGTTCAGTCCACATGTGCTCCTTTAGGCATTGTTCACGTTAGTAGCCAGTGTGAGCACAGCTTATTGCCGATGTTCTGCCTTCAGCAGACAAAGTATTTTCTTCTTTACATGCAATTTTACAGCCAAGCAAGATTGGTTTGAGTTGCAGAAACCTCTAAAACGCTTTGCAGTCTTGGATACGTAGAGATATAGAATTTTTTATGTTTCATAATTCATATACCAATTCCAAAACGGTAGGCACATTTGGAGAAAACGCATTTAATGGAAACGGGTAAGTACTCAGAGATCTTGCTAGCTTTAATCGTTTAAAAATTACCAATAGTTCCTTTAGGAAGCAAGGCATACACAAATTTACCTGGTCATTACGAGGATATAAAACTATTACAGATTATATAATAATAAAAGAGAGGTTTCATGGACAGGTTAGAGATACTGGAAGTTATTGAGGATATTGGATCAGATCACTTCTTATTGCTGTCAGTCTTTGACACCTACGCAAAATGGAGAAAACCAAAGTAAACAATCAAGGATCAAAAAGAAGAACAAGTTCTTAAAGTTTACATTTTAGAAGATAGCAGCGTAAGAGATCTCTATCAGAACCAGTTTACAAAAATATTAGCAAATTTAAAAATGTTAGAATACTTGGAAAAAGAAAAATGAAAAACTTAAAAACAGCCGTATCGAAATCAGACAATCAGATTTTGGGGAAGAAAAGGAAATACTAGAAACGTCGAAGAGTAAGGATTTCGACACCAGAGATGGAAAAAGCAATTGAAGAAAAACAAGAAGCTTTCAAGACCAACATAAGTAATTCCACTGATGAAAAGTATAACGAACGTAAAGAGAATAGAAATAACGTAAAATGTTTAACTCAGTAAGCGCACTCAGAATCATGGGAATGCTTTATTAACAATATAGAGCATGATTTACATGGCAGACAAACTATCGCTTATAACGTGTCGAAATCACTCAACGCACAAGAAAATAATGGTATACGTGTTAATAAAATAGCAAAGAATGAATGGATAGCTTACTATTAGAGTCCGCGTTATGACGATACTTTAATTCAGACGTTACGTGAACTAAATGGCACACAAGGCCTGGACGATATTGACATGAGACAATTGATGGAAGTACTAAAAGCTAGATAAAATAGGAAAGCCACTGGTTATGACGGTATTAGTATGGAACTGTGAAAGTATGGAGGGTTATTCCTGCATCTAAGACTTCTTAAAATATTTAATCAATGTTGGAGAAATAAGAAGGTACCAAAATACAGGCTGGCAGCCAAAGTAATATCTATCTTTAAAAAGGGCGATAGAAATTAATGTAATAATTATCGAGGTACAAGCCTCGATTCAGCCATACTTCAAAAATCATGACTGCAAGACTTAAAAATGTCATGGAAGAGAAGAACAATTAGGTTTTAGAAAAGGAAGATCAACGACTAACAATATTTTCACACTGCAACAAGTTAAAGAAAAGAGACGAGATTTCAATTGGGTAACCCATCTTGCTTTTGTGAATTTTGAGAAAGCTTTCGATAATGTGAGTAGAGAAATGCTATGGAATATCATGGCTTATGCAGGTTATCCATCTCACCTCATAAATGCTATTAAGAGTGAAGAAACGAAGATATGAGGAAACATTTTGGAAAATAAAGGAAAATAGGAGAAAATGGTAGGAACATATAGACTGGATGGGTGAAGAAAGATTCCAGGTAAAGGTTCTCAGTTATAAATATTCTGGAAGAATAAATGTTGGAAGACCAAGCAAAAGATGGGTACAGTAAGAGGCAATTTGCGTAATACGTGAAGTGAAGAAGATGTGATTCATGCTTCATGTGGTTAGGTATTAGGCAATACAAGGTGCATTCACATCTGCATTGCACTCGTCTTCCCTACAGCAAGAGAGTCATCTACATTTATAGGCTGTGTCAGAACGCTTGAAAACCTTGGTCGTCAGTTGATTTCGTTTAATCCATGTTAAAGGCCCCTTTTTCATATTCAGTTCCGCTATGACAGCGTACTTACTGTTTAATACATCATTAACAGTGTTCAGATTGTGTTCCTCATTCGTGGGTCCAATTTTATACAATGAAGAATATTTTCAGGTTAATAACAGAGTCGTAACTGCTTTGCTCTCACGTAAAATTCCGGGTGGTAGTGGATGGCTTGCAACTTAAAAGATGTGAGATGCTCAAGATAGTGGGTAGTAACTTGTAATCTTACACTATCAGATTAATTCTTTTGTTATTGGCACTATCTTAGATTTATCTACATTTAATGAGAACTACCACTCATTAAACCAAGTGGGAATTACGTCCAAGTCTTTTTGCAATTCCCTACGATCGTCCAACGATTATGCCTTCCTGTGCACAAGCGTATTGTGAGCGAACACACTTATGGTGCCATTGACGCCGTCGGGCAAATCGTTTATGTACAGTGAAAACGTTATACGTCCTTTAACAACTTCTCGAAGCACAAGCGGCGTTACATTCGTATCTGTAGAATGTTCGTGGAACAGTATAGCTTATTGGGTTCCATTAGTCAAAATGTTCATCGAGCCAATCGAGTACCTGCTAAGATCTTCCATGCGATCTAATCTTTGTTAGTCGTCGACGATGTACAGTGGTGTCCAAAATTAAATCAACAACGGAAATTTTGCAATGCTGCGTTTATTTCGCCACAAAACGGTATAACCAGGTGATAGTAAAGTAGGAAAAATGTAAAGAATACAGAACATAAACAACTCCAACATGCATAACGGTATACAAAAATTTTCTTCACTTTTTTACCAAATTAACGGATTTGCACAAACATTCTGACAACTGGTTAATGTGCTCAGTATAGGGTGAGACCACCTCTGGCACCAATACAGACTTGACAACGACGGGACATGCTTTGAATGATGTCGTCAATCTCATGTTGAGGCAATAACGCCTATTCTTCCTGCAGAGCTGCTCACAAGTCTTGGGTAATGGTTGGTGGTTGCCGACGTGAAGAAACCCGTCTCCTTAGTGCATCTCAAACATGCTCTATAGAATTCAAATCGGGAGAGCGAGCAGGCCACGCCATGCTTGCAATCTCTTCCGTTTCCAAAAACCATCAGCCACCCGCGCTCTATGAGGTCGAGCATTATCGTCCAACAAAACGACGTCTGGGCTCACAGCACCTCGCAACAACCGCGCATGAGATTCCAAGATCTCGTCATGATACCTGACAGCAGTTAAACCCTGCCGATTGACCCACACAATTTCGTGAATAGGGGCTCGAGTGGTAAACATAAGCCGTTGCCACACCATTAGGGATCCTCCTGGATATCGGTCTCTTTCCACAATGTTTGGGTCCCGAAATTGTTTCCCGGGTGCCCTCCAGAAACGAATCCATTGAGAATCACTCTCCAGACAAAATCGGGTCTCATCTGCGAAAAGAACATTTCCCACCTTTCGACCGTCCAGATGGCTTGCTGGCTCCACTCTAGACGTTCCCTTCTGTGAAGACACGTCAGAGGTAAGCAGACAGCAGGTCTCAAACAATAAAGGCCTGTCTGCTGAACCCTTCTACACGCCGTTTGCCTCGATACAACACGTCCAGTGAATGCTGCTAGTTAACATGCCAGTTGCAATGCAGTACTAAGGCCGTACCGTCGTGCCCTTTCAGCCAAATAACGGTCCACTCTTTCTGATGTCACGCGTGATAGGCTCTGTGCTGGTCTCTAGGATACAGTTTCGGTCTCTATAAACTGTCGCCTCATCCGAGAAACAACAGAACGATTCTCATTAAGCAACCGGGCCACATCAGTCTGCGTCTCACCTGCTTCCATTCTTCCTACGGCCTTCCACAGCGGAGAGTCTGTGGGCGTCTTCTCCGTGCCATACTTCACCCTCTGTGACTGTATACACAGCGATTGTGGAAGTGGGACTACCCTGCAAACACTACCCCGCTTGGTAGGTGCCCTGGTGTCATTGCTGGCGTGGTTGTCCGTTGACTGGAATGCCATCCTCCGTGCAGAACACGGTCGTAAAGACATCTGTTGACAGTTTGTATGATAATCTTGTGAATCAGATACAGGACGGGAAAATAGCAGTTTGTTGCTTCACTTTTGGACACCAGTGTAGAACAATTTGAAAGACCTTCTGGAAATTTAGGAAGACAGAACCTGTCTGTTCACCTTGTAAGCTGCCCCTTCCCTTATAAATCCTGAACATATGTGAAAATGTGCGCATGAACTTGTCTTGTTTGCAAACGCCCGCTTATAAGATGAAAGTTTCGAAAACTTTTTATTAAGCGATTTCCGGCTATAATTTTGAGAATAAATTCACAAGAGAAAATCTTAGCTTGCGCAATGGTGATCTTTTAAACGACATATAGCGATTATATTTTCTATTAGCAAACTCCTGATCCGACTCTAAAATGAGTCAAGACGGAAACATGTGCAATGAGCATCCCTACCTTGGATTATTATTTTAACGCTTTCCCACACAATCCTGAAATTATATCATACGGGGATAAACAATGAATGGAACAGGATGTGTCGTCGGCTGCTACGACGGTCTCGACGAAACTTACTTTGAAAATCTGAAACATCGTATAGAGTAGCTAGCAAGCAATCGTGCTGTCGAAAAAGTAAGTACTGACAGCGAGAGAATTCGTATGAATAAACACATTTCCTGAAGGTAACCGCTCATGGCAGAATCTCTAGTAGCGTAATTGCAAACCGCACAAACGCATGGTAAGATTCCTAGTATCATTAAGTTTCAATTACCAACTTAACAAATGGCTCTAAGCACTATGGGACTTTACATCTGAAGTCATCAGTCCCCTAGACTTAGAACTACTTAAACTTAACTAACCTAAAGACATCACACACATCCAGGCCCGAGGCAGGATTCGAACCTGAAACCGTAGCAGCAGCGCGGTTCCGGACTGAAGCGCCAAGAACCGCTCTGCCACAGCGGCCGGCTATCAACAGAGGAAATGTAAATAAATTCAGAGACATCGTGTTCAAATCCATGATTATTTCACCTCATAATGCAACTCATACTACAAGGAACTACACAGTTAATTATACAGGAATCACGTGGTATTCTATGTCACCACACAGAAAGGAATTTACCCACAAATTGTTCAAGAATTGTATGAAAGTTTCCAAAACGGTTGGATGAATACGAATGTGATATGTTTAGTTCGCCTACGATTATTACACTACTGGCCATTAAAATTGCTACACCACGAAGATGACGTGCTACAGACGCGAAATTTAACCGACAGGAAGAAGATGCTGTGATATGCTAATGATTAGGTTTTCAGAGCATTTACACGAGGTCGGCGCCGGTGGCGACACCTACAACGTCCTGACATGAGGAAAGTTTCCAACCACTTTCTCATACACAAACAGCAGTAACCGGCGTTGCCTGGTGAAACGTTGTTGTGATGCCTCGTGTAAGGAGGAGAAATGCGTACCATCACGTTTCCGACTTTGATAAAGGTCGGATTGTAGTCTATCGCCATTGCGTTTTATCGTGTCGCGACATTACTGCTCGCGTTGATCAAGATCCAATGACTGTTAGCAGAATATGAAATCAGTAGGGTCAAAAGGGTAATACGGAACGCCGTGCTGGATCCCAACGACCTCGTATCACTAGCAGTCGAGATGACATCCATCTTATTCGCACGGCTGTAACGAATCGTGCAGCCACATCCCGATCCCTGAGTCAACAGATGGGGACGTTTGCGAGACAACAACCATCTGCACGAACAGTTCGACAACGTTTGCAGCAGCATGTACTATCAGCTCGGAGACCATGGCTGCGGTTATCCCTGACGCTGCATCAGAGACAGGAGCGCCTGTGATAGTGTACTCAACGACGAATCTGGGTGTACGAATGGATAAACGTCATTTTTTCGAATGAATCCAGGTTCTGTTTACAACACATGATGGTCACATCCGTGTTTGGCGACATCACGGTGAACGCACATTGGAAGCGTGTATTCGTAATCGCCATGCTGGCGTATCACCCGGCGTGATGGTATGGGGTGCCATTGGTTACACGTCTCGGTCACCTCTTGTTTCTTTGACGGCACTTTGAACAGTGGATGTTACATTTCAGATGTTTTATGACCCGTGGTTCTACCCTTCATTCGATCCCTAAGAAATCCTACATTTCAGCAGGATAATGCACGACCGCATGTTGCTGGTCCGGTACGGGACTTTCTGGATACAGAAAATGTTCGACTGCTGCCCTGGCCAGCACATTCTCGAGATCTCTCACCAATTGAAAACGTTTTGTCAATGGTGGCCGAGCAACTGGCTCGTCACAATACGCCAGTCACTACTCTTGATGAACTGTGGTATCGTGTTGAAGCTGCATGGGCAGCTGTACGTGTACACGCCATCCAAGCTCTGTTTGACTGAATGCCCAGGCGTATCAAGGCCGTTATTACGGCTAGAGGTGGTTGTGTCTGGATACTGATTTCTCAGGATCTATGCACCCAAATTGCGTGAAAATTTAATCACATATCAGTTCTAGTATAATATATTTGTCCAATGAATACCCGTTTATCATCTGGATTTCTTCTTGGTGTAGAAATTTTAATGGCCAGTAGTGTATATATTATTAAGAAACCATTTTCTGTCCCACGTGGATCGCGGCTACGTAATAGCTCACAGCATATAAAATCCTATCACTCGCAATGGCTCATCACATACCTGCAATCGTCGCAATGAATCAATACGCTAAGCTCCGCAGCACAATGCTGAATCTCAGTGTAACTCGTAGCTTGTAGCAAGAATTTGCAGAAAGCAGTTTCATGTCAAGTTTGCACATCTGTCTTTTCGACTGAAAACGTGTCAGCATAGGACTTTACACAGAAGGACCTCGCCTCCAATGACGAACAGGAAACACAACCAAGCAAGTCTCTCTGCCTCATCCACTTCTCTTTGTCCCATTCGAACTCAGTCCAAGCGTTACTGGCATAGGGCTCCCCCTTGTCAGACACTCTGCTCATCAAAAAACACCGGATAGACCACCCCTCATGGCTGAGACGTAAGACTGCCCTCACAACAGATATCGATTACTAGGCACAGAATATGATAGCAGTGTGCTCTTGAATTACACAGGGTGAACCAGCATTCGACCGAGAAAGTTACAGAGGTTGTTCGGGGATACGTATTTCGGTATAAGCGACGCACGGTCTATGGCGGCTCGTTACATAATTATTGCTTTCGTTTCTTTTCTTGTTACAATTAGCTTTGTGTCTGTACTGCACTGAAAGTACACTGAGGTGACGAGAGCCACGGGATAACTCGTAATGTTGTGTCGGACCTACTTTTGCCCGGCGCAATGCAGCAGCTTGACGCGACATGGATTCAACAAGTCGCTGGAAGGACTCTGCAGAAATATTGAGCCGTGTTGCCTCTACAGCCGCTCATAATTGCAAAAGTGTTGCACGAAGTGATCTCTTGATTACGCCCCACGTATGTTCGATGGTATTCGTCGAGAAATGTGGGTGGCCAAATGATTCGCTCGAATTGTCCAAAATATTTTGCAAACCAATCGCGAACAATTGAGGCCTGTGACGGTACAAACCCCTATTACTAGATGAATATTTCCAGTATGCAAGGATTGCTTTGTGGAGAGCGAGCGCGCTACATGGTGCGTGATTCGCGGAAGTTCGTGGCGCGCCCGCGCGAAATTTGCAACGTTCGGTGGGACGCCTCCGTCACCACGTGGCCCGCAGCTTGGGGCACTGTTTGATTTTTCGCGCATTACGCGAAAACTATGAAACTTACGGTGAAACGTGATGCGGCAGTGGATTGAGGCCAGCAATATGCACCTTCTGAAAGATCGATCTTTATTTCAAGTCACGAGACGCAAAATCTATAGTAACCTCAAAATCGGTTAATATCACGAATACTGAAAGACTAATAAAAATAGTAAATAACTTACAGGAATGAGCGAGCACTAATTAAAAACGTTTCGTGATAGCGGGTCGAGTGCCGTAGTCATATGTTAAGATTCATAGATAATTAAGCCCGTAAAGAGCAATAAACAAAGATTGAGGGAAAATTGTTTATAAAATTCAATAGAAAATTCATGACGTAAAGATCTGCACTATATAATATTTTGGGTGGTATCACACGTATTTTAAACTAGTTAAGTTATACTATACACTTAACTTGCGATAGTTTTCCTTGTTTGCATATTATTATTAACATTTACCGCCCATAATTAATTAATTACTATAGATATGAAGATTTTGAGCAGTGCAATGTGTAGATCGCTGTAGATTACGTCTAAAACGCTGCTATATGCAGTTCTATGTTAAAACTTTGCAGCACAGATGTAAATAAACAAATTTGCGCTAAGTGCCGAAAGTTTGCAAAAACTAAAACTTGATTTGCGGGCGATAGAATAATCCTAGAAATTAATGTAAAATAGTAAATGACATGTACTTTTAGCGCGGTTCCGATGGTGTACCGATTTCTGTCGAGGGATGTATGTATAAAAATTTGTAACCTTAACTGGTGACATTGGTACTTGCATAACCAGAGGGTGGACATCCGACCCTATATAAGCGAGTGGCCATCTAGGCCAGGGGTCAGTCATTGGTCAGTCGTTTTGGAGAGTGGGTGGCCCATGTGCTCGTTTGAGAATTCTTTTTCGCGCCGATTTATTTCGACAATGAGTATTGTTTAAGAGTGCAAGTGTGCAAGCATATATTTGGTGAACTGGAAGTGCTAAGATTATTTGTGTGTGTAAGTGAACATGTGGCGAACTGTGATTTCGCGCCAAAACTGTAAGAACAAAGAGGACAGTGGGACTTGTGGTTCTGTTCGAACTGATTGAGTAATTTTCGTTTATAGCAGCCTACGTTACTGCTATTGAGGGCTCGGAGTCAAATTATTATTAAAGTAAAACCGTAAACCGTCTCACCAGTGCTAATTTCATTGTGTGAAAGAAAAGGATAATGCCAATAAATAGTGATTGAACTGTGTCGTGAAAAACTGATTTTAGTATAATAATCGCCTAATTCTTGTTCCCTAGCATAAACTGTACTTATTTCTGAGTGAATAATTAATTCAAAAGCTATAACAAATGCGCGGGTGTGGAATGGTACTAATGTACCAAGTGTGGAAATCATCCCCTGAGACTTACGTGCGAGTAAAAATTTGCAACAACATTTTTAACCAACATTTGTATATGCACATTCGTGTGAACACTTCAACTGCACTTCTTTATTTACCGCTCCGTCGCAGGCCCGGTGACATGATATAGTTGTTTGGGGACGTGAAGTCCATGAATGTGTGCAAATGGTCTCCAAGTAGCCGAACATAACCATGTCCAGTTAATGATCTGTTCGGCTGGACCAGAGGACCCAGTCCGTTCCATGCAAATACAGCCCACACCATTATGGAGCGACCACCAGCTTCCTCAGTGCCTTGTTGACAACTTGGGTCCATGGTTTCATGGTGCCTGTACCACAGTCGAAACCTACCATCAGCTCTTGCCAACTGAAATCGGGTCTGATCGGTCCAGGCCACGGTTTTCCAGTCGTCTAGGCTCCAACCCGTCACAAGCACAGCAGAGGCGCTGCGGCGACGTCGTACTGCTAGCAAAGACACTCGCGGCGGTCGCCTGCTGCCATAATCCATTAATGTCAAATTTCGTACGAACTGATCTCTTGATTACGCCCCGTGAATGTTCGATGAGATTCGTCAATCCGAGATGCTTTTAATAGTTCCCACAATGAAACATTATCTCAAAATATGGTATATAACCCAAAGAGATTCTGGTCGTATGTAAAGTACACCAGTAGAAATAAATAAATAAATAAATAAACAGTCAATACCGTCACTGCGCGATAGCGAAGGAAATGTTACCGATGATGGTGCCACAAAAGTGGAGTTACTAAATACAGTTTTCCGTAATTCCCTCACGAAAGAAGATGAAGTAAATACTCCTATTCCAGAATTCGAAACCAGAACAGTTGTTAGCATGAGTGACATAAAAATAGCGAAACAACACAAATCACTTAAGAAATGCAAGTCTTCCTGTCCGGTTGGTATACCAATCACGTTCCTTTCAGAGTATGCAGACACAATAGCGCCTTTCTTAGTAATCATATATAACCGCTCACTTGACGAAAGGTCTTTTCCTAAAGACTGGAAAGTAGCACAGATTACACCAATTTTCAAGATAGGAAATAGGAGTAACCCATTGAATTACAGGCCCATATCACTGACCTCAATTTGCGGTAGGATTTTGAAGCATATACTGTACACGAACATTACGAATCACCTTGAAGAAAATTAATTATTGATACATAACCAAAACTGATACAGAAAATATCGCTCTTGTGCAACACAGCTAGCTCTCTATTCCCATGAAGTAATGAGCGCTGACGACAAGGGATCTCAGATCGATTCTATATTCCTAGATTTACAGAAGGCTTTTGATACCGTTCCTCACAAGCAACTATTTATCAAATTTGCGTGCATATGGAGCATCGTCTCAGTTGTGTGACTGGATTCGTGATTTCCTCTCAGAGAGGTAATGATAGAGGGTAAATCATCGAGTAGAACAGATGTGGTATGTGGCGTTCCGCAAGGTAGTGTCATAGGGCCTCTGCTGTTCCTGATTTACATAAATGATCTAGGTGATAATCTGAGCAGCCCCCTTAGACTGTTTGCAGATGACGCTGTAATTTACCGTCTAGTAAAATCATCAGACGATCAATTCCAATTACAGAATGATCTAGAGAGAATTTCTGCATGCTGCGAAAACTGGCAATTGGCACTAAACAAATAAAAGTGCGAGGTCATCCACATGGGTACTAAAAGAAATCCGATAAATTTTGGGTATACGAAAAATCGCACAAATCTAAGGGCTGTCAATTCGACTAAATAGCTAGGAATTAAAATTACGAGCAACTTAAATTGCAAAGACTACATAGATAATATTTTGGGGAAGGCGAAACAAAGACTGCACATTGGTGGCAGAACACTTAGTAGATGCGACAAACCTGGTAGAGAGACAGCCTACATTACACTTGTCCGTCCTCTTCTGGAATATTGCTGCGCGGTATGGTATCCTTACCAGGTAGGATTGACGGAGGACATCGAAAAAGTGCAAAGAAGGGCAGCTCGTTTCGTGTTATCGCGCAATAGGGGTGAAAATGTCACAGATATGATACGCGAGATGGGGTGCAGTCACTGAAACAAAGGCGGTTTTCTTTGCGGCGAGATCTATTTACGAATGCGAAAATATTTTGTTGACACCCACCTGCGTAGAGAGAAATGATCATCATAATAAAATAAGAGAAATCAGAGCTCGAACGGAAAGATTTAGGTGTTCCTTTCTCCCACGCGCCATTCGAGAGTGGAATGGTAGAGAAGTAGTATGAAAATGTTTTGATGAAACCTCTGCCAGGCACTTAAGTGTGAATTTCAGAGTAAGCATGTAGATGTACATGTTCATCGCACTGTCGGAACGGATACGTTCATAGAACGTCCCACATTGATTTCTGCGGTTATTTCAAGCAGTGTTGCGTGTCTGTTAGCACTGACAACTCAACTCAACATCCGCCGCTCTTTGTCGTTAAGTAATGGCCGTCGGCAACTGCGTTGTACGTGGTCAGAGGTGATGCTTGAAACTTGGTGCTTTCGGCACACCGTTTACACTGTGAAACTCGGAATACTGAATCCCCTAACGAATTCCGAAACGGAAGTCGCATCGGTCTGGCGCCAGCTACCATTCCGCGTCCAAAGTATTAGTTCCCGTCGTTCGGTCGTAATCACATCGGAAATCTTTTCACATGAATCACCTGAGTACAGATGATAGCAGCTCCGCCAATGCACTGCCCTTTGTACTACCACCAACAGTATAGGTGCAATCAATATCCCGCGACTTTCATCGCTCAGCGTAATGCATAACAATGCCAATGTTGACCTATACGCTGTGTGTCCATTAGCTCGCGGTACCTACTGTCGACAACAGTAATGCCCTCTAGCTCGTTGGCGTCAAGTTTGCGTTCAGTATTACTTGATCCTACCTAGCGTTTCGTTTTCCGGCGGTGTTAGTTGCGCGTTAACAGTGATACGCAGCAGTACTATGGATAGATTTACTGATGAGCTGGCCCGTATGCACCTCACGTTTGGGTTCACTACATGCAATTGGAAGACCACCACAACGACACTATGCTGAACTGTTCTCCTGCTGACAGCAGCCACATCGCAGTAATGTAGCATTTGTCTGAGGGTTTCTGCATTACCTTCTGTTGTGTGTTTTGGTTATTGTGTATTACAGGCTCCTTCACATTTGTCGAGGTATTTTCACATAAGTAAGTGTGACTGCGGTAACAAACCGAATAAATCATAATCACATTATTACAACGTAAATGAGTCAATGGAGACCGTGGGTCCCGTACATCGAAATACTCAGAACTTATCCCTGAACAACCTCTGAAAGCTGGTGAGTGGAATGCTGGTTTACCCTGTAGAACGCGAAAAACAGTAAGCTGACAGTGTGACAAACAGCCTTCAACCTATATCTTAAGTTTTCAAGATGTCGTGTATAGATAAGGAAAGCTGTGTTTCAAACGAGTGTTTTCTTCTGAATCCGTGCTTATTATCTGAGAGAAGCTAACTTTTCTCCATGAACGCCACAGTGTTTGATCGCTCGTCATCAGCGACCTCGTTCAGATTGATAGAATACGCCTACACAGGGCTTGACCAGAATTGAAAGTGACAGAAGTGAGCGCTCCAGATGGCCGAGCGTTCGGTGTTTTCGGTGTGTGTCGTCATTAACTCGCTTTCCCGTAGCGCTCTCGAAGGAAGAGGGAAGAACAACTGTTGATAAACCTCCGTATGAGGTCGAATCTGTAATATTGACGCTCACAGTCTTTTCGTGAGACATACGGCGAAGGAAGAAGTGTATTGCCTGACAGCTGTAGCAACACGTGCTCTCGTAATTTTAACAATAAAGCATACCGTGACACATAGCTTTGTAAAGTTCCCTTCTTATTAATACAACAGTTATTTTCAGGACTTCTCTGCCATTTCCCATGCAACGTCTTTCCTAACGAGAGTAAATCAAAAGACAGAGAGTAGCAGAAAGGATAGTTCCCAGATTTTATCCATAACGCTGCCATTTGTTAGACTACTTAATGACACTATTAGGAAACGACCATGTGTTTAAATCTTTCGACACTGTGGGCATAACATGCTTTAAAATCCTAACATGAATTTTTTTAGAAGAATGAAAACAGTGGTAGGGGCTAACTTTTGGACAGATATGTTACTGTTTCAGGACGATATAGGAAAACGACTGGCAATATTGTCACTGCGACTGAACTTCGAATGTAGTTTGTAGGAAGGTAAACAAACTTCTTTATAGCATTTGTAGATTGAGAGAAAGGTTAAGACACTCTTATAAATTTTGAAGGCAGCAGGCCTAAAATATAGACAGCGAAACGTTATTTACAGCGTGTACGGATACCAACTGCAGTTATAAGTGTCGAAAGACATGGGAGCAAGCAGTAATTTAGAAAAGAGTGAAGCAGGTATTGTGTCATCTCTCTCTTTTCTATGGTATTAAAGTGATTTAATTTTAATGTAATACATGGTCGTGATTGTTTGGAAACAGGCAAAGGATATTTAATACACTCTTGGCTTAGCGTATATTCTGCACGCTCGTAAATGTGGCTTACGTATACGCCGACGATAAAATTGCTACGCAGACAATAATATTAGTAAAAATAGGTACAGTTTTGCTTGCGATTGTTTAATTACGTTATCCAAACTCGCAGCTGGCTCAGAGATAATCATAAAGATCATTGAAGTATTATTGTCATTACCCGAAAAATTAATTATTGTAAAGAGAGAGGCGATATAATCACCTACGTAGCATAAGGATTGTTAATCACGATAAAACATTTCATTTGTATTTCACTGGTTCCAGTTTGGTTAAGCATTTACTTGAGAGAAATAAATTTAATTGCAAACTCAAAGACATAATGAAGCAAACCTAAGCCTTGTTGCCTACTGCAGCTAAATATATCTATGTAATTCAGTAAAAAATATGATAAAATGAACTTTGCAAACATTAATACTTAAAAAGTATTATCAATATTCAAAGCATTTATTAAGTTAACTTGATGGTGAAGCCCAATATTTAATATTTTAATTAAATTCCACATAATGGCCGCCTTTGCGCCGTTACGAGATACCAGATGAGCAATATTCTACAAAATTCACTTTAAATAATTACTTTCACTTAAATATCTCCACAGTGAGAGAAAGGTTTTGAATAAGAACAGGAGAAATTACTTTTTACTATATATTGTAACAGAAAGTACGTACATCAAACATTTAGTGCCTCCGAACAGCTAAACGGCTTAATTCTTCAGCAGCAGAAGCAGAAGTAGGAATAGAACTTTGAACCAAGTCTTTTAACACTAGTGAGATAGGATTTCCATGGTTACAAAGAATAGTTATTCTTTGATACGAAATTCATATTTATTAACATTTTAACACAAAAATACCATATTATAGAGTTGTATGTTTCATTATTTTCTGTCATATTATCTACGGTTTTTATCGATAGAAATAGCTTCACTTTTGTACTCTCTTTACATTTCACATTCACACGACTGGTATAGGTCTAGTTTAATTTTTAGTGTTATCCAGGAGATGTCACAGGACGTAGCCTGTCTCCGATGTTTTTCAACACGCATATCGAGTGGAGGGCAGCATGGAGGATAAAAATCGTAGAGGGAGACCAAGAGATGAATACACTAAGCAGAGTCAGAAGGATGTAGGCTACGGTAGGTACTGGGAGATGAAGAAGCTTGCACAGGATAGAGTAGAATGGAAAGCTGCATCAAACCAGTCTCAGGACTGAAGACCACAACAACATCGAGCGAGAAGCGAAGGATACTATAGCGATAGTAGGAAAGCTATTTAAAGTTCAAAAAGAAGAAGTAAAAACCCTAAGGTTTGCTGATAAAATTGTAATTCTGTCAGAAGCGGAAAGGGACCTGGACGTTCCGTTCAAGGGAACTGGTAGTATTTTAAAAACAGACTGCAAGGTGAACACAAATAAAATAATTGAATGAACACGAAATAAATCAGGTGAGAACGAGATTAACATCGTAATATCATGGAGGCGGCATGAAACAATGGTCTATCTGACTTGAACTGTGCTAAAGGCTGGGTATGAAAATGATAATCATTTCAGCGCATAGACGTAGAAATTGTGCCATCTACGTTCTGTATATAAGGAAATATTACGCAGCTAAGAAGCAGAAACGTATACCAGCACCTGACGAAATTTGAAAGCCTCAGGATCGCCACTTATCGACACTGCGTTTTATCGCTCCGCGATAGTGCTGATCGCATTTGTCTAGGATCCACGACTGACATGTCAACATGGAGCTGATGGGTTCAGCAGAGACATACTCAACACCATGTAGAACTCCAAAGGCCCCACGCGGCTAACGCCGTTGCGGTTAGCCATACCGTTAGCTCGGATATTTTAGTGTGCTTACACACTTACGTTTTTGCAGCCTAAGCGATTACAGATAAGAAGACTTCATAGAAATAGAATACACATTAAAGTGATGTGATCCGTATTCAAATAATTTCATTTGTCTGTAGTTACACTGTAAGCTAAAAAAATGTTGTTGTTGTTGTTGTTGTTGTGGTCTTCAGTCCTGAGACTGGTTTGATGCAGCTCTCCATGCTACCGTATCCTGTGCAAGCTTCTTCACCTCCCAGTGCCTTCTGCAACCTACATATTTCTGAATCTGCTTAGTGTATTCATCTCTTGGTCTCCCTCTACTATTTTTACCCTCCACGCTGCCCTCCAATACTAAATTGGTGATCCCTTGATGCCTCAGAACATGTCCTACCAACCGATCCATTCTTATAGTCAAGTTGTATCACAACTCCTCTTCTCCCCAATTATATTAAATACCTCCTCATTAGTTATATTATCTACCCATCTAATCTTTAGCATTCTTCTGTAGCACCACATTTCAAGAGCTTCTATTCTCTTGCTATCCAAACTGTTTAGCGTTCATGTTTCACTTCCATACATGGCTACCCTCCATACGAATACTTTCAGAAACGACATCCTGACACTTAGATCTATACTCGATGTTAACAAATTTCTCTTCTTCAGAAACGCTTTCCTTGCCATTGCCAGTCTACATCTCATATCCTCTCTACTTCGACCATCATCAGTTATTTTGCTCCCCAAATAGCAAAACTCATTTACTACTTTAAGTGTCTCATTTCCTAATCTAATTCCCGCAGCATCACCCGACTTAATTCGACTACATTCCATTATCCTCGTTTTGCTTTTGTTGATGTTCGTCTTATATCCTCCTTTCAAGACACTGTCCACTCCGTTCAACTGCTCTTCCAGATCGTTTGCCGTCTCTGACAGAATTACAATGTCATCGGCAAACCTCAAAGTTTTTATTTCTTCTCCATTGATTCTAATACCTACTCCGAATTTTTCTATTGTTTCCTTTACTGCTTGCTCAATATACAGATTGAATAACATCGGGGAGAGGCTACAACCCTGTCTCGCTCCCTTCCCAACCACTGCTTCCCTTTCATGTCCCTCGACTCTTATAACTGCCATCTGGTTTCTGTATAAATTGTAAATAGCCTTTCGCTCTCTGTATTTTACCCCTGCCACCTTCAGAATTTGAAAGAGAGTATTCCAGTCAACATTGTCAAAAGCTTTCTCTAAGTCTACAAATGCTAGAAACGTAGGTTTGCCTTTCCTTAATCTATCTTCTAAGATAAGTCGTAGGGTTAGTATTGCCAAAAAAAAAAAAAAAAAACAAACGACGTAACACGAAAGAATGATACGAATGGGACGGAAGTCGGTAGATGTGATGTACAGGACAGACAAAAAAAATTATCACAATTTCAGAAAAATTGAATAATTTGTTCAAGAGAAAGAGCTTCACAAACCGAGGAAGTCAATAAAGCGTTGGTCCAACATTGGCTCTTATGCAAGCATTATTCGGCTTGGCGTTTGTTGATAGAATTGTTGGATGTTGTTCTGAGGGATGTCGTGCCAAATTCTGTCCAATTGGCGCGATAAATCGTCAAAATTCCGTGCCGATTCGTGGCTCCGTCCATATTGTTCCAAATATTCTCCATTGCGGAGAAATCCGGAGACCTTGGTGGCCAAGGCATGCCACGAAGACAAGCAGTAGAAATTTCAGATACGTCTTCGCTGGTCATTAGGGCTCAGTTCGAAGCGGTAATCACCAGTGAAAACCGTTCTAATCCAGTCAGCGAGATCACAGGTCGGTGAAATCTCTGGAGACGCCCCGAACAGCGGTGGGATACATCGTGACAGCCCCCCGCCATACGGCCCGAGATCCAGGAGTGGTGGTCTGGGGTGCCATTTCTTTTCGTGGCAGGACCGCTTTGGTTGTGATCCGCAGCACCCTCACAGCACAGTGGTACGTTGGCAATATTCTATGCCCCATTTTGTTGCCCTTCATGGCAAGCCATCCCGCGATTACATTTCAACAAGATAATGGCGGCCCGCACACGGTGGGTGTTTCTAACGCTTGTCTTCGTGCTTGCCAGACCCTTTCTTGGCCAGTGAGGGAGACAGACCTCTCCCTAACTGAGAAAGTATGGAGCATTATGGACAGGGCGTTCCAACCAGCTCAGGATTTTAGCGACTGATCGCGCTAATTGGAAAAAATTTTGCACGATATCCCTCAGGACAACCAACAACTCCATCAGTCAGTGCCAAACCTAATAACTGCTTGCTAAAGGCAGGTGTGGACCAACACGTTATTGACTAGTTCAATTTGTGAAGCTCTTTACTTGAATAAATCATCAAATTTTTCTGAATTGTAATTCTTTGTACATGCACATCATGTCTACATCTACATCTACATCCATACTCCGCAAGCCACCTGACGATGTATGGCGGAGGGTACACTGAGTACCTCTATCGGTTCTCCCTTCTATTCCAGTCTCGTATTGTTCGTGGAAAGAAAGATTGTCGGGATGCCTCTGTGTCGGCTCCAAACTCTCTGATTTTATCATCATGGTCTCTTCGCGAGATATACGTAGGAGGGAGCAATATACTGCTTGATTCTTCGGTGAAGGTATGTTCTCGAAACTTCAACAAAAGCCCGTACCGAGCTACTGAGCGTCTCTCTTGCAGAGTCTTCCACTGGAGTTTATCTGTCATCTCCGTAACGCTTTCGCGATTACTAAGTGATCCTGTAACGACGCGCGCTGCTCTCCGTTGGATCTTCTCTATCTCTTCTATCAACCCTATCTGGTACGGATCCCACACTGGTGAGCAATATTCAAGCAGTGGGCGAACAAGTGTACTGTAACCTACTTCCTTTGTCTTCTGATTGCATTTCCTTAGGATTCTTCCAATGAATCTCAGTCTGACATCTGCTTTACCGACGATTACTTTTATATGGTTATTCCATTTTAAATCACTCCTAACGCCTACTCCCAGATAATTTATGGAATTAACTGCTTCCAGTTGCTGACTTGCTATATCGTAGCTAAATGATACAGGATCTTTCTTTCTATGTATTCACAGCACATTACACTTGTCTACATTGAGATTCATTTGCCTTGACCTGCACCATGCGTCAATTCGCTGCAGATCCTCCTGCATTTCAGTACAATTTTCCATTGTTACAACCTCTCGATATACTACAGCATCATCCGCAAAAAGCCTCAGTTAACTTCCGGTGTCATCCACAAGGTCATTTATGTATATTGTGAATAGCAACGGTACTACGACACTCCCCTGCGGCACACCTGAAATCACTCTTACTTCGGAAGACTTCTCTCCATTGAGAAAGACACGCTACGTTCTGTTATCTAGGAACTCTTCAATCCAATCATACAACTGGTCTGATAGTCCATATGCTCTTACTTTGTTCATTAAACGACCGTGGGGAACTGCATCGAACGCCTTGTGGAAGTCAAGAAACACAGCATCTACCTGGGAACCCGTGTCTATGGCCCTCCGAGTCTCGTGGACGAATAGCGCGAGCTGGGTTTCACACGATCGTCTTTTTAGAAACCCATGCTGATTCCTACAGAGTAGATTTCTAGTCTCCATAAAAGTCATTATACTCGAACATAATACGTGTTCCAAAATTCTACAACTGATCGACGTTAGAGATACAGGTCAATAATTTTGCACATCTCCTCGACGTCCCTTCTTGAAAACGGGGATGACCTGGCCCTTTTCGAATCCTTTGGAACACTACGCTCTTCTAGAGACCTACGGTATACCGCTGCAAGAAGATTTTGTCATCTGTGAGACAATCTAGATAATAGCCACCGATTTCCGTCTCTTTATTTCAGTTTCACGTCAAGCGTACGAGCGACGTAATATTCAGATGTCAGCATCTTGGCTACAGCAACCATATACCCTGTGTCAGCCACCGCCACAACGATTGCCAGAACATAATGACATTCTTTGTTGCATAGCTATGACTCCATTGTGTTGATTAAAATTCCATTTCAGATAAATTTGTAATTGACTAATATGTGTCATACGCTGCGTAATGTTCAAATTTTCCATCCCCTTGTCAGTCTTACTCAGAAATTGATGTAGTGATTTGTTACGTCCAAAATTTGTCCCTATATTCTTGAGTTTAATAAACGATGTCACATTGAGGATATTTACTTGCAAGAAACTTTACATCGTAATTAAGAATTTAATTGGTTTACTGAGAAATTATATTGATATTGTGTCAGTTCGTGCCTAAAACTTTAAAGAAACAATAGGATGGTCTTAAATTTCATTCAAAGGGAGACGTACACTGATCAGCCAGAACATTGTAACCACCTACCCAATTGCTGGTCGTCCACCTTTGGCACAGGAAACAGCTGCGACGCATTGTGGCATGGAAGCAATGAGGCCTTCATAGCTGGCTGGAGGGAGTTGGCACCACATCCGCCACACAAATTACCTGGTTCCTGTCATTTCCGAGGAGGGGTGCGATGAACTCTGAAGCGACGTTCAATCACTTCCCAGATATGTTCGATCGGGTTCAAATCTGACGAGCTGGGGGACCAGCACATCAACTGGAAATCGCCACAGTGTTCCTCGAAACATTCCATCACACTCGTGGCCTTGTGACATGGCGCATTACCTTGCTGATGAATGCCACTACCGTTGGGAAACATGAAGGGGTGAACGTGGTCTGCAGCCAGTGTACGATACTCCTTGTGTGTCATGGTACCTTGCACGAGCTCCACTGGACCCATGGATGTTCACGTGAATGTCCCGCAGAACATAATGGAACCGCCGGCGGCAGTACAGGTGTCAAGGAGTTGTTCACCTGGAAGTCGACGGAATCATGCGCCCTCCATTCGGCATGATGAAGAAGTTACCGTGATGCATCAGACTAGACAACGCTCTGCCAGTGAACCAACGTCCAGTGCTGACGTCAGGTGCCCATTACAGTCGCAGTTGCCTGGCACATGCATGTGTCGTCCGCTGCAGACGCCCGTCGTTAGGAGTGTTCCGTGCACTGTGTGTCCAGATACACTTCGTACGCTGCCCAGCTGTAAATGCCGTCACAGTTCGCCGCCTGTCCTTCTTTACCAGTCTTGCCCAGCCTATGATGTCCGACTTCTGTAACAAGGGATGGCCGCCCAATCCCACAATGTCTGGATGTGGTTTCATATCGGTTTCACCATGTGTTGAAGACACTCACCACAGCACTTCTCCAACACAAGACAAGTCGTGCAGTTTCCGAAATGCGCGTGCCAAACCTCCGGGCCATTGCAATCTGCCCTCGGTCAAGATCAGATAGATTGCGCGCATTTCCCATCCTATGCACGGACAGCACGCTCATTGATACTACACATACCGTGTGTGTTGAAAGTTAACACAATTAATATAGTATGAATGTAGTTAACTATTAAAAGTTTCGTTAGCTAGCAGTGTTAACCATCTTATGTTGTTGTTGTGGTCTTCAGTCTACAGACTGGTTTGATGCAGCTCTCCATGTTAATCCATCCTGTACAAGGTTCTTCATCTCCCTGTACCTCCTGCAACCTACATCCTTCTTAATCTGTTTAGTGTTTTCATCTCTTGGTCTCCCTCTACGATTTTTACCCTCCACGCTGCCCTCCAATACTAAATTGGTGATCCCTCGATGCCTCAGAATATGCCCTACCAATCGATCCCTTCTTCTAGTCAAGTTGTGCCACAAATTTCTCTTCTCTCCAATTCGATTCAATACCTCCTCATTAGTTATGTGATCTACCCATCTAATCCTTAGCATTCTTCTGTAGCACCACATTTCGAAAGCTTCTATTCTCTCCCTATCCAAAGTATTTAGCGTTCATGTTTCACTCCCATACATGGCTACCCTCCATACGAATACTTTCAGAAACGACATCCTGACACTTAGATCTATACTCGATGTTAACAAATTTCTCTTCTTCAGAAACGCTTTCCTTGCCGTTGCCAGTCTACATTTCATATCCTCTCTACTTCGACCATTGTCAGTTATTTTGCTCCCCAAATAGCAAAACTAATTTACTACTTTAAGCGTCTCATTTCCAAATCTAATTCCCGCAGCATCACCAGATTCAATTCGACTACATTCCATTATTCTCGTTTTGCTTCTGTTGATGTTCATCTTATATCCTACTTTCAAGACAATGTCCATTCCGTTCAGCTGCTCTTCCACGTCCTTTGCTGTCTCTGACAGAATTACAATGTCATCGGCAAATCTCAAAGTTTTTATTTCTTCTCCATGGATTTTAATTCCAACACCGAATTTTTCTTTTGTTTCCTTTACTACTTGCTCAATATACAGATTGAGTAACATCGGGTGTAGGCTACAACCCTGTCTCACTCCCTTCCCAACCACTGCTTCCCTTTCATGCCCCTCGACTCTTGTAAGTGCCATCTGGTTTCTGTACAAATTGTAAATAGCCTTTCGCTCCCTGTATTTTAGCCCTGCCACCTTCAGAATTTGAAAGAGAGTATTCCAGTCAACATTTTCAAAAGCTTTCTCTAAGTCTACAAATGTTGGAAACGTAGGTTTGCCTTTCCTTAATCTATTTTCTAAGATAAGTCGTAGGGTCAGTATTGCCTCACGAGTTCCAGCATTTCTACGGAATCCAAACTGATCTTCCCTGAGGTCGGCTTCTACCAGTTTTTCTATTCGTCTGTAAAGAATTCGTGTTAGTATTTTGCTGCCATGGTTTATTAAACTGATAGTGCGGTAATTTTCACATCTGTCAACACCTACTTTCTTTGGGACTGGAATTATTATGTTCTTCCTGAAGTCTGAGGGTATTTTGCCTGTCTCATACATCTTGCTCAACAGATGGTAGAGTTTTGTTAGGCCTGGCTCTCCCAAGACTGTCAGTAGTTCTATTGGAACGTTGTCCACTCCTGGGGCATTGTTTCGACTTAGGTCTTTCAGTGCTCTGTCATATCTCCTATTTCATCTTCATCTACATTCTCTTTCATTTCTATAATATTCTCCTCAAGAACATCGCCCTTGTATAGACCCTCTATATACTCCTTCCACCTTTCTGCATTCCCTTCTTTGCTTAGGACTGGGTTTCCATCTGAGCTCTTGATATTCATACAAGTGGTTCTCTTTTCTCCAAAGATCTCTTTAATTTTCCTGTAGGCAGTACCTATCTTACCCCTAGTGATATGAGCCTCTACATCCTTACATTTGTCCTCAAGCCACCCCTGCTTAGCCATTTAGCACTTCCTGTCAATCTCATTTCTGAGACGTTTGTATTCCTTTTTGCCTGCTTCATTTACTGCATTTTTATTTTTTCTCCTTTCATCAATTAAATGTAATATCTGTTCTGTTACCCAAGGATTTCTATTAGCCCTCGTCTTCTTACCTACTTGATCCTCTGCTACCTTCACTATTTCGTCTCTCTAAGCTACCCATTCTTCTTCTACTGTATTTCTTTCACCCATTGCTGTCAATCGTTCCCTAATGCTCTCCCTGAAGCTCTGTACAGCCTCTGGTTCTTTCAGTTTATCCAGGTCCCATCTGCTTAAATTCCCACCTTTTTGCAGTTTCTTCAGTTTTAATCTACAGTTCATAACCAATAGATTGTGGTCAGAGTCTACATCTGCCCCTGGAAATGTCTTACAATTTAAAACCTGGTTCCTGAATCTCTGTCTTACCATTATATAATCTATCTGATACCTTCTAGTACCTCCAGGCTTCTTCCATGTATACAACCTTCTTTCATGATTCTTGAACTAAGTGCTAGCTATGATTAAGTTATGCTCTGTGCAAAATTCTACCAGGCGGCTTCCTCTATCATTTCTTCCCCACAATCCATATTCAGTTACTACGTTTCCTTCTCTCCCTTTTCCTATTATCGAATTCCAGACAAATTTTCGCCTCCCTTCACTATCTGAATAATTTCTTTTATCTCATCATACATTTCATCAATCTCTTCGGCATCTGCGGAGCTAGTTGGCATGTTGGAATATAAACATGTACTACTGTGGTAGGCGTGGGCTTCGTATCTATCTTGGCCACAATAATGCGTTTACTATGCTGTTTGTGGTAGCTTACTCGCATTCCTATTTTCCTATTCATTATTAAACCTACTCCTGCATTACCCCTATTTGATTTTGTATTTATAACCCTGTATTCACCTGACCAGAATTCTTGTTCCTCCTGCCACCGAACTTCACTAATTCCTACTATATCTAACTTTAACCTATCCATTTTCCTTTTCAAATTTCCTAACCTACCTGCCCGATTAAGGGGTCTGACATTCCATGCTCTGATCTGTAGGACGCCAGTTTTCTTTCTCCTGATAACGCTGTCCTCTTGAGTAGTCCCTGCCCGGAGATCCGAATGGGGGACTATTTTACCTCCGGAATATTTTACCCAAGAGGACGCCATCATCATTTAACCATACAGTAAAGCTGCATGCCCTCGGGAAAAATTACGGCTGTAGTTTCCCCTTGCTCTCAGCCATTCGCAGTACCAGTACAGCAAGGCCGTTTTGGTTAGTGTTACAAGGCCAGATCAGTCAATCATCCAGACTGTTGCCCCTGCAACTACTGAAAAGGCTGCTGCCACTCTTCAGGAACCACACGTTTGTCTGGCCTCTCAACAGATACCCCTCCGTTGTGGTTGCACCTACGGTACGGCTATCTGTATCGGTGAGGCACGCAAGCCTCCCCACCAACGGCAGGGTCTAGGTTGGTGGGGGGGGGGGGGGGGCGGGGAGGGGGTAACTATCTTATAGCTTACGTAAACTTCGAACAAGTTCGTAAACTTAGAGGATAAGAATTTAGCTGCGAGAATGTGTTGCAGCACCTGTCTGCGAGAAAGTTATCTGAGATTGCCTATCTGGTTCACTGTCTGTTTCAACGTTCGTAATGGCAAGAATACCGTCTGAATTCAACACAGTGAATTGTTAAACTTTTAAACTGATAAACTGGCCCTGGAAGATGTCAGTGTTCCTTTTATTATTGTTTAATTTTGGTTTACCTGCCGCACAATGGAAACATTGTGACACTGGGCTTTTCTTGAAAGCGCATCGAATTTTCTGTGCTACAACCAACCACTGAGACGCGCCTGGTGCAATGTCTTCACTTAAAATGGCAAAAGCATACTTGGCTCTGAGCACTATGGGACTTAACGTCTAAGGTCATCAGTCCCCTAGAACTTAGAATTGCTTAAACCTAACTAACCTAAGGACATCACACACATCCTTGCCCGAGGCATGATTCGAACCTGCGACCGTAGCAGGCGCGCGATTCCAGACTGTAGCGCCTAGAACCGCTCGGCCACCCCGGCCGGCAAAAGCATACTTGGTTCATAACAAGTATAAGTAAATAAAAATGATAACTCATATGTTTTCGTGTTGTTTGTATGCGGATAGTGACATCGGATATATTATAACATCAAATGTAATTAGTTTTCTGATTAGAAAATTTCTATAATCAAAAATTATCTCTTTCTTTGCTTCATTAACATTGATACACAAAAAATTACAGTTCTAGAAAAATGAGACCTTTTCACAAATGCAAATCGTAAAAATGATATTAAATATTCTACAGTTTTTCCTACCCCCAAATTCAAATTAAATATTGTGTATGGCTGTTTATCTTTCCCTATAATCGAGTCTCTGGGCGTCTGAACCAGGAATGCGTAACCACAAGTTTCCGCAATAAAGTACAAAATTAAATCCTTTTCTATTACTCTCCAAACTAATCGAAGTAATCTTCTCAAAATGCTCCAATGTCTTTCTCCGTCTCAAATAAGTAATCAATAAATCAACATGTTCCAGTTCCTCAGAATATACCTGCAACCATACCACTCGGCCTATGCCGTACTGCTACTCAAAGACCCACCACTGCCGACTACTGTGTCTCCTCATCTCACGATTAACAGTGCTTGTGATCTCCGGCGCATCTTGCAAAGCAGAGATGGTCCAAACAAGCCTACAGGCGACACAGCATCTCTGATGACAATATGTGCATTTAATTTCAAACACTACAAAGGCAGTTATGTGTTCATGACATCCAAATATTAGAGAAATGTTCATAAAGTTATCTATAGCCCCCTATCAGTGTGACTCTCTCGCCAGATGACGCTGCTATCGCCTGGACAGGTCGGTGGTCATAATGGTCTGGCTGATCAGTGTACCATAAACAGCTTATGAACGACTGACAGAAACTTTCTGCAAAATTTAAAAAACTTTTTGATAGTAAGTTTTTTCAGTTATCAAGGAGTAATAGGGAATCGTTAGTGCTACATATACAACCGATAAGTGAGTCTTCTTCACTTCTTACGACTACAACGAGCCTACAAAATAGTTGACTACTATGTTATTATTATGCGCAAAAAGAAAATTGTGTCCTACATTCTGGTGGTACCAGTCCCACCTGGATATCTGCCCCCCCCCCCTAAATTCTATGTCCCTCCAGATCCTTGAGCGTCATGCACTCCTCCTCGCCTTCCATATACGCCTCCCGTCCCCCACACGGATCCTCTATGACCTCATTCCTTTCCCCCATCTGCTCCTATTCCTCGAACATATCCACATCCTCTACACCTCCTGTCGCCTTGATCCCCCTCACTCCCTGGTTGCTCCTCTTCTCTCCCATCCCCGCCCCCTGCCAGGTCTTCCCTGTTGTGTCCCCCTACCCTCCATCTCTACTGTAGTGTCGGCAGACTTGCCAACACTACGCACACTAATTGAAAGAGGCGGCCAAGATGCACGCGCTAACTCACGCAGGCGGGCGTTAGGTCTGAAACAGGATATGTAATGAATGCTATAAAGAAAAGTACGTAGCTGCTGGAATACTTAACTTTAATCCATCATTTGTATACAGCGTTCTTGATGATACAAGTGAGACTCTCTCTAGATAGATGCAATATAATGCTAATGGCGCCTTGCTAGGTCGTAGCCATGGACTTAGCTGAAGGCTATTCTAACTATCTCTCGGCAAATGAGAGAAAGGCTTCGTCAGTGTAGTCGCTAGCAAAGTCGTCCGTACAACTGGGGCGAGTGCTAGTAAGTCTCTCGAGACCTGCCGTGTGGTGGCGCTCTGTCTGCGATCACTGACAGTGGCGACACGCGGGTCTGACATGTACTAATGGACCGCGGTCGATTTAAAGCTACCACCTAGCAAGTGTGGTGTCTGGCGGTGACACCACATCTACACCCTTCATCTCCTTTCCCAACGTGGCTTCCATCAACTCCCCCTCCCGGATGATGCCGTCTCTCCCTCCATTTATCCCTCCTATCAACACTGATCCTCACCCCCCATCCTTTCCTCCATCCTCTTCCCGGGCTCCCTCTCCCCCCCTTCCATCCTCTTTTTTCCCCACCTACCCTCTCTCTGCCCCCTTCTCTCCCCCGAGTCCTTTTGCAGTTCCCTCCTCTGCCTTTTCCCATTCCCTCCCGCATCTGCCCTGCCCTCCCCCCCCCCCCCCTTATGAGTCCTCTACCTCCTTCGGTTCCCCCCCACCCTTTCGTTTTTCCTCTCCTCCCTCCTTGTTTTCCCCCTCATCTGTCCAGGTCCCCCCCCCCCCCCCCATCTGCCCTTGGCAATGATGTGTCTTCTTTGTGCCGACATTTTAGTGCAGTGATTACAGTGAGTGTTCAGTGTTGTGTGTCTTTTCTGGAGTGTTGCGAACGGAAATCATACTGTCGCTGGGTGTGATTTTTATATCTCCTGCGAACAGAAACCAGACTGTCGCCTTTTTTTTTTTAATTGTCTGTCTACTATTTTACCTGTCTGCTTCAGTGTATTTTATTAGCATTGCCAATCCTTTGTTTTATGTTTTAACTTTCCACAATTTCCCACTGTTTTTACAATTTAAGTCACCGTTTTATCGCCTGCTTTTATTGTTTCTTATCTTCTTCTTCTGTCTTAAAAAGTCTGTAGGCTGAAGAGCAGCGTACTAAGCTGTTGCCAGCCCGCCCCCTTAGGGGGGAATCGAAATTCAATAAAGGAAAAAAAAATCTGGTGGTAGCAATTAGAGCTACCGAAGTTAGAACAAAAGAACAAAATATTCGGGCAGCTAGAGTAGCACCGCACCGTTTGGACTGTACAGCGAGGTCATGTATGTTTGCAACCGTACTCGAGCTCGTTCACTACCTATTTTTCAAGTGCCTCATCTGCAAGGGGGGTTGGTAGTGAACGGTTGCATTTGCGCCCCTAATACTGAGTCATATACTGGCTAGCCTTTGAACAGCAGTGAATTGAATACACAATTGTCCATACCACTAGTAACTACTTACCAACCGTGCACAGGCAAGGTGACGACTCCAGCGAGCGACCAAATGGTGTAAATTGCCCTGAAGATGACCCCATCGCGGGTTGAAACTGGTTGGTGGCAAAATAAATAATGCGATTGTGACTGTTATTTTGAATAATTGAATATAAGTAAACCAATCGCTGTTATCTCCACACAACTATATTTTCTAAAAAATAAATGAATGGTGTCTCCATAATAAAATAACGTCTTACTTTGCAGTTGTTCTAAATAGCTTTATAACTTAATTCTACTATGAAACTTTTTGACTGAAGTACACCAGCCCAACATATTATTTCTGCTGCTGTGCTTTAAATTTAAATTATGAACTACTTGGAAGAGCTCCATATTATCCCCCGTTACCTTACATCCTTAGTGAGGAATGGACTTATTTGTAGTAAGACAAGTATCCATACGGACAGTGCGACGGCGGTTGGAGCGACGCGGCAGCAGAGGAAGAGAGGCGCGCCGACAATGATTCACCCAACGATAACACCGAACACAGAAGTGTTAGCACGGCGTCCCTTCAGGGGAGTTGCGTTTCTGTACACAGCGTCACGTCGACTGTCTTCATGAGTGGAGTCTCTGAGGAGAACGAAAAGTTGCCAGCTCGCGTTGTCATTGTCATACGGACCCACTACCTGTTAAGGGATAGAGAGCGTAATAGGAAGCACAATAGGATCATGTGTGACATTACTTTTCACCCAGTTCATGCAAGACCACATGTAGTTCGTGTTGTTCTGACCTACCTCTATACAGAGGATTCTCCACTGTTGTTCTGGTCAGCGCGTTCCCCAGATGTCTAAACCACTGGAATCAGGTGGTCGAGGGTTGCCTAGAGACTGGCACGCTGCCATTTATAAACCTGAGACTTTTCACAGGTGTCACGCATGCACGCGAACGTTTCAAAAAATGGTTCAAATGGCTCTGAGCACTATGGGACTTAACTTCTGAGGTCATCAGTCCCCTAGAACTTAGAACTACTTAAACCTAACTAACCTAAGGACATCACACACTTCCATGCCCGAGGCAGGATTCCAACCTGCGACTGTAGCGGTCGCGCGGTTCCAGACTGAAGCGCCTAGAACCGCTCGGCGACTCCGGCCGGCGGTGAACGTTTCGTCCAGCGCTTACAAAGAAAATGTTCTTAAATAATCAGTTGATACATAATCCAATCATAGAATCGTACAAAATGGGAATTTACGAATCCAATGACGGCAGTCAAGTGTAGGTTTCGTCCATATTTAATGAGTTGGATAATTTAATATGCTAATTTCATCCTTGAAAGCAAAGTTGCCCGAGACTATTAAGTATCGGATGATAAATTCAGAATAATTCTGATACCAGGCAACATTATTTAAAAAACACAAGGAGACGTGGACCGTTCAAGGAAAAACTGCCGTTTAGTTCGCATAGTCTTCGTGGCAACGTTGGCGGGGAGGTAGACCTTTTTTATCGGCGTACTCGATTGGCGCCACTTCAGGATGGACAACCTAACAGCCTGGAAGTCGCCCACTGCCCCAGCTTAGAAAGCAGCAGGAGAGATCTGCGCAGCCTCCTCCGTAAGGGGGCTATCTTTTAATGGTGGAGGCTCACCACCTGGACACCAGATTATTCATGTTCTCCTGTCCATCCTGACGCAGGCTCTGGTCGATACCTTTCGGTTTTCGATCGTTCGTGAAAACTGGCGCAGAAGTATGCCATCGTCTTAGCTGGAAGTGTGAACTCCATCACCTTGGTGTCATAGAGTAATTACGTCTGGGATCCGATCGCGTCGTGAGAGCATGAAGACGGCTACCGTAATCGCCGTAACTATGCCCTCATGTAGTCTTCTCTGTGAGCCGACCGCATACCACAAACCGATGCTACTTTGGTAAGAGTTTCCACACACGCCACGCACCATGTCAGATTAAAGGAGGACTTCGAAGCAGTCCAGAGGCGGGCAGCTATATTATGTTACCAGTAGTTTCGGACAACACGCAAGTATTACGGAGATGCTCCGGGTCTCAAATGGTAATCTCCAGATGCAACGCGACATTATTTTCGAAGCACACTGTTGAGAAAATTTAGAGAATCGATATTTGAAGATGACTGGAGAACGATTCTACTGTAGCCAACATACATTTCGCAAAAAAGGGAAATTAGGGCTCGTAAGGAGACGTATACAGGGTGGTCCATTGATCGTGACAGAGGCCAAATATCTCACAACATAAGCGTCAATTGACAAAACTACAAAGAACGAAACTTGTCTAGCTTGAAGGGGGAAACCAGATGGCGCTATGATTGGCACGCTACATGGCGCTGCCATAGGTCAAACGGATATACACTGCGTTTTTTAAAATAGGAACCCTCATTTTTTATTACATATTCGTGTACTACGTAAAGAAATATGAATGTTTTAGTTGGACCACTTTTTTCGCTTTCTGATAGATGGCGCTGTAATAGTCACAAACATATGGCTCATAATTTTAGACGAACAGTTTGTAACAGGTAGGTTTCTTAAATTAAAATACAGAACGTAGGTACGTTTGAACATTTTATTTCGGTTGTTCCAATGTGATACATGTACCTTTGTAAACTTATCATGTCTGAGAGCGCATGCTGTTACAGCGTGATTACCTGTAAATGCCACATTAACGCAATAAATGCTCAAAATGATGTTCGTCAACCTCAATGCATTTGGCAATACGTGTAACGTCATTCCTCTCAATAGCGGGTAGTTCGCCTTCCGTAATGTTCGCTAATGCATTGACAATGCGCTGACGCATGTTGTCAGGCGTTGTCGTTGCATCACGATAGCAAATATCCTTCAACTTTCCCCACAGAAAGAAATCCGGGGACGTCAGATCCGGTGAACGTGCGGGGCATGATATGGTGCTTCGACGACCAATCCACCTGTCATGAAATATGCTATTCAATACCGCTTCAACCGTACGCGAGCTATGTGTCGGACATCCATCATGTTGGAAGTACGCCGCCATTCTATCATGCAGTGAAACATCTTGTAGTAACATCGGTAGAACATTTCGTAGGAAATCAGAATGCATTGCACCATTTAGACTGCCATCGATAAACTGGGGGCCAATTATCCTTCCTCCCATAATGCCGCAACATACCTTAACTCGCCAAGGTCGTTGGTGTTCCACTTGTCGCAGCCATCGTGGATTTTCCGTTGCCCAATAGTGCATATTATGCCGGGTTACGTTACCGCCGTTGGTGAATGACGCTTCGTCGAAGACCGCTACGGTCTCAGGTTCGAATCCTGCCTCGGGCATGGATGGTTGTGATGTCCTTAGGTTAGTTAGGTTTAACTAGTTCTAAGTTCTAGGGGACTAATGACCTCAGCAGTTGGGTCCCATAGTGCTCAGAGCCATTTGAACCAACGCTTCGTCGCTAGATAGAACGCGTACAAAATATCTGTCATCGTCCCATAATTTCTCTTGTGCCCAGTGGTAGAACTGTAGACGACGTTCAGAGTCGTCGCCATGAAATTCCTGGTGCGCAGAAATATGGTACGGGTGCAATCGATGTTGATGTAGCATTCTCAACACCGACGTTTTTGAGATTCCCGATTCTCGCGCAATTTGTTTGCTACTGATGTGCGGGTTAGCCGCGACAGCAGCTAAAACGCGTACTTGGGGATCATCATTTGTTGCAGGTTATGGTTGACGTTTCACATGTGGCTGAACACTTCCTGTTTTCTTAAATAACGTAACTATCCGGCGAACGGTCCGGAGACTCGGATGAGGTCTTCCAGGACACCGAGCAGCATACATGGCACACGCCCGTTGGGCATTTTGATCATAATAGCCATACATCAACACGATATCGACCTTTTCCGCAATTGGTAAACGGTCCATTTTAACACGAGTAATGTATCACGAAGCAAATACCGTCCGCACTGGCGGAATGTTACGTGATACCACGTACTTATACGTTTGTGATTGTTACAGCCCCATCTATCACAAAGCGAATAAAGTGGTCCAACTGAAACATTCATATTTCTTTACGTACTACACGAATATGTAAGAAAAATGGGGGTTCGTATTAAAAAAAAAAAACGCAGTTGATATCCGTTTGACCTATGGCATCGCCATCTAGCGGGCCAAGCATAGCGCCATCTGGTTTCCCCCTTCAAGCTAGACGAGTTTCGTTGTTTTTAGTTTTTTCGTTTGGCTCTTATTTCGTGAGATATTTGCCCCGGTCACTATCAATGGACCAGGCTGTACATAGTCGTTTTTCCCTCGTTCTGTTTGTGAGTCGAACGGGAATGGAAATTACGAGTAGTGATACAGGATACCCTGCGGCACGCAGCGCACGGTGGCTTGCAGACAATGTATGTAGATTTGGGTGTAGATGTACGGGACAGCCTAGCGTGGAGAGCTTCACGAAACAAGTGTTACGTACTGAAGACAACAACAAGAGACAGAAGTCATTCTCCCGGCGGCGGCCCGGAGAGAGCGGTCGCGGCCCCCTGAGCTGCAGGGCGGGCGCGGTGCGTGGTACAGCGTGCGGCGTGCTGCGTGCGGCGTGCGGCGTCCACTTCCTTGTGCTCACGCACTCCGGTCACGCGTGCTGCGCGTGCTGGCACGGCGGCGGCAGCGCTAACTGTCAACGTCCTGCGCTGCGTCCAGCCGTCCAGGCGTCCAGTTAGCCCGCCGCGGGCCCCGCCTCTTCTCCCGCGTGCACCGTGACTCACCTCTGAGCCCTCTCCCGTGCTTCACTCCTTTCTGAAGTCTACATCTCCACTGACTCGTCCAGACATCAAGACCGTATGTTGGTCCATTTGGAACGCAATGTTGTTGTTATTGTGGTCTTCAGTCCTGAGACTGGTTTGATGCAGCTCTCCATACTACTCTATCCTGTTCAAGCTTCTTCATCTCCCAGTAACTACTGCAAACTACATCCTTCTCAATCTGCTTAGTATATTCATCTCTTGGTCTCCCTCTACGATTTTTACCCTCCACGCTGCCCTCCAATACTAAATTGGTGATCCCTTGACGCCTCAGAACATGTCCTACCAACCGATCCCTTCTTCTAGTCAAGTTGTCCCACAAATTTCTCTTCTCCCCAATCCTATTCAATACCTCCTCATTAGTTATGTGATCTACCCATCTAATCTTTAGCATTCTTCTGTAGCACCACATTTCGAAAGCTTCTATTCTCTTCCTATCCAAACTGTTTAGCGTTCATGTTTCACTTCCATACATGGCTACCCTCCATACAAATACTTTCAGAAACGACTTCCTGACACTTAAATCTATACTCGATGTTAACAAATTTCTCTTCTTCAGAAACGATTTCCTTGCCATTGCCAGTCTACACTTTATATCCTCTCTACTTCGACCATCATCAGTTATTTTGCTCCCCAAATAGCAAAACTCCTTTACTACTTTAAGTGTCTTATTTCCTAATCTAATTCCCTCAGCATCACCCGACTTAATTAGACTACATTCCATTATCCATTAACGCAATATAGCAGCCATTCTTCGAGCACGGATTCCGCAAGTCCACGGTAGTTTTCGAGAGGTACAAGATGTCTTCACAATTTTTTTAATGTAGTTATTCGTCAAGTCCCGTAGGACCAAATGAAGAGCAAATCTCCAAGGTCACGGAACGTGTCAGTACATGAAATACAACATAAACATAATAACAGATAAAAATAAATGTTCATGAACCTTAGAAAAGTCAGTCCATAAGTTTACGTAAACGCTATCACCAATACAATATAAATCAGCTTAATTTTTCAAGGAACTCCTCGACAGAATAGAATGAGGAAACTCTTCAGTTTCGATTTGGAAGCGCGTGGACTACTGCTAAGATTTTTGAATTCGAGTGGCAGCTTACTGAAAATGGATGCAGCAGTACACAGCACACCTTTTTGCACAAGAGTTAAGGAAGTGCAGGTTTGATTTCTGCCGAGTATTAACCGAGTGAAAGTTGCTTATTCTTAGGAATAAAATAAAATTGGTAACAAGAAAAGACAATAGGGAATATACGTATTGAGAAGCCAATGTCAAAATACCCAGACTCGTGAACAGGAGTCGAAAAGAGGTTCGTGAACTTACACCACTTATTGCACGAACCTCCTGTATCTGAGCCAAAAAATCCTTTTAGAATGAGAAGAGTTACCACAAAATATAATACCATACGACATAAGCGAATGAAAATAAGCAAAGTAGACTAATTTTCGTGTCGAACGATCACTCACTTCTGATACTGTTCGAATAGCAAAAATGGCAGTATTAAGTCTTTGAACAAAGTCCTGAACGTGGGCTTTCCACGACAGCTTACTATCTATCTGAACACCTAGAAATCTGAGCTGTTCAGTTTCACTAATCATATGCCCGTTCTGTGAAATTAAAATGTCAGGTATTGTTGAATTGTGTAAAAACTGAGTCTTACTGTGATTTGGCGTTAGTTTATTTTCTACAACCCATGAACTGAGGTCATGTACTGCACTATTTGAAACCGAGCCAATGTTACACACAACATCCTTTACTACCAAGATCACGCAATTCCCCGATGGTTTGTGGGTGCGTAGTTGGCGTCCGATAGCGGTCCACATGTGTTCCGCCGGCTTTAGATCAAGCGAATTTCTTGGCCCAAACTCACCGTGAGTTGACTATCCTGTTCCTAACCTGCTGTAGCACATTGTGACACAGACTGTTATCCTGCTGGGAGATGCCACCACCGCCAAGGAAGACATCGAGCACGAACAGACGCAACTGACCCAGAATAAAGTTCACACAGTCCACAGCTGCCGTAGTGCCTTCCATTACTACGACGGCGCCTAGGCAAGCCGAGATGAATGTCCCCCATACGTAATGCTGTCCTCCGGCCTGCATCCGTGAAGAGTTGAATATTTGGTGCAGCTGGTCTTCTGGATGACAGCGTATTTAAACATGAATATCGACCTTGTATAACAAGAAACGTGATCCATCCGACCAGCTAACACAATTCCGTTGAAATACGGTCCAGTCTCGATGATCTCGTGTCCACCGCTATTGCAACTGACGATGTCGACAAGTTAGTTAAACAGTAATATCAGAAACTGAGTCCGCCTTGATGCAAAACACGTTGTTATTCGCTTATTTCTTTATTATCCCAAACTAGTTTCGGCGACAAATATCACCACTATCACTAGGGTTTTTTAATCTAAAACACGCTGAAAATGGTAAGGTTGTACAAACACAGTAAAACATTATTACATTTTTACAATTCGTCTTTTGAAATATAGTTTTCTGTTGGTACTTTCATACAACCTTATTTATTGTACGTTACAGCATGTTTTAAGCAATTATTGGCGCTGTTCACTACGTATTTTCTATGTCTTTTTTTCTGTTGCCGTCTTTTTACTTGGCGAACATCATGTCATCTGCAATCATGTGAGCGGCTGTTAGTAAACAAATACTAAAAGGTGAACTTCGTATGTCAGCAGTATATACTTGGGGTTGTGGTAGTTATTTGGTGTGTACTGAGCTATTGCTTAGCTATTCGTGTACTCACGTTCGTTGGATGGTATGTGGCTGCTTTTATATACAGAAAAACAAAACTTTTGCACTTTGTTTCTGATCCAGAATATTACGCCATCTTGCTGTTCGCGTGTGTCGCGAGATGCGTATCGCATGTGGCGAGAAAGGCTATGAAAAACTGTAGCGCGAATTACGACGACTTCTGTTCATTGTTCATGTCTCTGTGTGTGATGGGGAAGTGGTTCTTTTGCGTGTGCGTGCTTTGTGTTCTGTGTCCTTGGTCAGTTCTCTTAGAGCGGTAAAGAGTGTGTTGTAGTAAAGTGTTTGTTTTCATTTATTACATTTTCCCCTTCGACTATAGCCTTTTGTGTGCAGTAATTTTCTTCTATTGTTAGTTGTCGGTATAGACAGTTGCTGTTTCTCAGAATGCGTAGATCGTTTTCGATATTAGTGGGGTTATGGTTTTTGTTCATTAGATGTTCTGCAAAAGTTGAATGTGTGCTGTCACATCTTAGAGCTCTCATGTGCTCTGTGTACCTCGTTCGGAAATTTCTGCTTGTTTGTCCTATGCAGTGGGCCTGACAGGAATTGCAAGTGAGTTGACACATTCCAGCGTTGCTGAATTTGTCTGAGGTTTTTCTGACTGGCCTTAGTCTTTTCTGAACTGTATTGTTTGTTCTGAATGTTACTGGGATCCCTTGCTTTTTCAAGATGTTTCCTATTTTATATGGTATTTTGTTATTGTATTTTAGTGTGTACCATCTCTCTCTTTTTTTCTGAACTGGTGTGGTCTGCTATGTTGTCTGTGTGTACTGCATGTTTCCGTTTTACCTTGTTGTTGAGTTTGTTTATAACGTCTGTTTTGTAATCGTTTTCAACAGCAATTTGTTTGATTATATTTAGTTCCTGTGTGTAGTTTTCTGGTTTAAGAGGAGTTCTGTTTATCCTGTGGAGCATGTGTGTGAAACTGGCATATTTATGCACTGTCGGGTGGTTGGATGAGCTGTGGGTAACAGTGCTTGTGAATGTGGGTTTTCTGTAGATGGAGAATTCATGTTGGTGGTTCTTTCTTGTGATTGTAAGATCCAGGAACTTGAGTTTCTTGTTGTTTTACTGTGTTTGTACAACTATGCCATTTTCTGCATGTTTTAGATTTAAAAAACCCACTGATATTGTTGATATTTGTCGCCGAAACTAGTTTGGGATAATAAAGAAATAGTCGGCCGGGGTGGCCGAGCGGTTCTAGGCGCTACAGTCTGGAACCGCGCACGCTACGGTCGCAGATTCGAATTCTGCCTCCGGCATGGGTGTGTGTGATGTCTTTAGGTTAGTTATGTTTAAGTAATTCTAAGTTCTAGGGGACTGATAACCTCAGAAGTTAAGTCCCATTGTGTTCAGAGCAATTTGAATTTTTTTAATAAAGATATTAACGAATAACAAGGTGTTTTGCAACAAGGCGGACTCAATTTCTGATATTACTGCTTTTCTATGGAAACACGGACCAAATTGAAGAGTTCCAAGACAATATTATTGTTATTTTTATTGGTGCACTTTCAACTCCTCTCTGAGCCACTGGCAGCTTCAACAGTGGGAAATAAATGTCATTTTCCCCTCTACTATTGTAGGTGTGCACATCGCTGATGTTCTCAAATTGTGATGACGAATTTCGTCAGCGAAAATATGTACTGTGAAAGTGCAGTTAAAATGCCTCGTTTCTTGAAGAGGTATCTACATGACGTCCATTGGTGAACTCCACATATTATTCTTATTGCTCGCTTTTGTGCGATCAATACTTTCTTTCTAAGTGACAAGTTACCCCCAGAAAATTGTTCCGTACGACATAACTGAGTAGAAATATGCAAAGTATGTGAGGAGGTAAATGCAAAAATTTCGAGCGTTCTACCCTACTTAATGACTCCTGCTCAGGAGGTACATCAGTCGTTGGTGTAATTCTATTTCTTGTACAGAGCTGAACGTAGTATGTTTTTTCTTTTTTTCAATATTTAGAAAGAGTCCAATTTCAGAGAGCCACTTAATAAATCTTTCGAAAATATCATTTACTGACTCCTCTGTTGCTTTCACTCTAATGGGACTTATAACACTAGTATCGCCTGCAAAAAGTACCAATTTTTCTTCTTGAATGTTAAGTGGAAGGCTATTCACATCTATAAGGAATAGGAGTGGACGCAAAATTGAACCCTTTGTGGTTTTACCCCAGTCACTAAAGTAGTCTACCTTTCCGACATTGTCTGAATTATTCAGAACAATCTTTTGCATAATGTTTCTCAAGTATGATTCAATCCAGCTGTGTTAACGCCATCGATAAAAATTGAGTTTTTCCAAGAGAATATCATGATCTACACTATGGAAGGCCTTGGAGAGATCACAAAAAAACCAAACGGTGATCTATTGTTATTTAAGGCTTCTAATATTTTATGAGTGAATGTGTAAATAGCATTCTCAGTCGAGCAACCTTTCTGGAATTCAAACTGTGATATGTTAAGTAAATTGTTTCCACTCAAGTGTAGGACTACTCTTGAACACATTACATGGGGTTAAGTAAAGTAACTCCAAGATCCAACAGTGTCTTCCGAAACATTTGTGCCTGTACTCTGTTATCAGGTCTGCTACAGACCGCCAGCTGCGCCTTCACTGAGATGCTCGTTCTCAAGCGCCGAGCCATAAAAAAATCTGCTTCTTATCACCATCGCTTGTCAGTGGATTTCTCCATTTTCGACCAGCAACATCGCTAGAAAGATTCCTCACTCGCCTCTGCTCTGTCCTGAAACTGACGAAATGAAGTATTTACCTTCAACGTAACGTGGCACATACGACCCTTTACTGTCCAATTACACTAGGGCTATAAAATTCTGAAAACAATTTTAGCAGTGAAATATATAGGAGTAATTAGCCATAGCGAACTAAAATGGGAGAACCACATATTATTAGTTGTGGGGAAAGTAGAGTCCAGACTGAGATTCCTTGGAGCAATCTAAAGTACAGTAATCCTCTCAGAAAAGAAGTGACTAATGAAATACAGATTAGACCGATTCCAGAGTACTGAACGCCATTCTGCGGCTCTCACCAGATACTATTAACAGAACCACTGGACAACATCCAGCGAAGAGCGGCTCGTTACATCAGCGCATGGTTTTTTAAGTACGGAAGCGTTATGGAGATTTCATGTTTAGTGGCAGACGTTACAAGAGAGGCGTTGTGTACCACGAAGAGTTCTACTGTCAAAATTCCGAGAGTACAAGTTTCAACGCATTACATCCTAGCACATATGTTTCGCGAAATGACCACGACGTGAAAATCAGAGAAATTAGAGCTCATACGATGACTTACTGACAATAGTTCTTCGCACTTACCATTCTCTAATGGAATAGGAAAATGGGAGAAGTGATACTGGTGCGCAAGTACCCTCGACTATTTACCGTAAGACTGCTGCGTAGTGTGCTTCTGAAAGAACTGCTATCTTGTAGGGTAGTTTTTCTTTGGTGGGAACGGATTTTTTGTTATAGACTGTTTAGGCTTGACGCAATTTTTCTGCTGAGGTTTTACTGGCCACTCAGTATGAATCCCAGTTCCACGTACTTGATGTACGCATAGGCCTCCTGTGTTCTCTCACAGGAGATTTGGAATACAGTTTTGCTGCCGATCTCTTGAAGCTTCTCTAGGGCGTTCTAGCTTCACTGGTAGTTCGAGTAATTATTGCTAAATCATCAACAGAGGCAACACGTATTTATTTCTGCTAAATTTTCGCAATCTTATCTGCTACCTGGTTGAAAAGGAGTGGAGCTAAGACATCATCTTACCATAGACCTGTATTTATTTCAAAAGATTTTGAGATGTCACCCGTCAATTTTTGTGTTTGTTAAGCTTTGTCAGTGTAAGTTTGTAAGCTAGTTATTCTGCATATTCATTTAATGTATTAAATAGATGCTGCAGTCGGTCGAGCTGTAATCCACAGCCGGCCGGGGTGGCCGAGCGGTACTAGGCGCTACAGTCCGGAACTGTGCGACCGCTACAGTCGCAGGTTCGAATCCTGCCTCGGGCATGGATGTGTGTAATGTCCTTAAGTTAGTTAGGTTTAAGTAGTTCTAAGTTCTAGGGGACTGATGACCTGAGATGTTAAGTCCCATAGTGCTCAGAGCCATTTGAATTTGTAATCCATACATATTATAAAAATGCAAGTGTGTGTGTGTGTGTGTATGAACTTTCCACATGTCCTCATAAACCATTGGACATATTTCAACTACAATATGTGATATTAAGTATCCGGACACCTGGCTGAAAATTACTTACAAGTTCGTGGCGCCCTCTATCGGTAATGCTGGATTTCAGTATGGTGTTGGCCCAACCTTAGCCTTGATGACAGCTTCCACACTTACAGGCAAACGTTCAGTCAGGTGCTGGAAGGTTTCTTGGCGAATGGCAGCCCATTCTTCATGGAGTGCTGCACTGAGGAGAGGTATCGATGTCGGTCGGTGAGGCCTGGCACCATGTCGGCGTGCCAAAACATCCCAAAGGTGTTCTATAGGATTCAGGTCAGGACTCTGTGCAGGTCAGTCCATTGAAGGAATGGGTAACCACTCCGCCACAGGCCGTGCATTATGAACAGGTGCTCGATCGTGTTGATAGGTACAATCGCCATCCCCGATTTGCTCTTCAACAGTGGGAAGCAAGAAGGTGCTTAAAACATCAATGTAGGACTCTGCTGTGATACTGCCACGCAAAACAACAAGGGGTGCAAGCACCCTCCATGAAAAACACGACAACACCATAACACCACCGCCTCCGATTTTTACTATTGGCACTACACACTCCGGCAGATGACGTTCACCGGGCATTCGCCATACCCTGCCATCGGATCGCCACATTGTGTACCGTGATTCGTCACTCCACGCACCGTTTTTCCACTGTTCAATCGTCCAATGTTTACGCTCCTTACCCCAAGCGATGCGTCGTTTGGCATTTACCGGCGTGATGTGTGGCTTATGGGCAGCCGCTCGGCCATGAAATCCAAGGTTTCTCACCTCCCGCCTAACTGTCATGGTACATGCAGTGAATCCTGATGCAGTTTGGAATTCCTGAGTGATGGTCTGGATAGACGTCTGCCTATTACACATTAAGACCCTCTTCAACTGTCGTCGGTCTCTGTCAGTCAATAGACGAGGTCGGCCTGTACGCCTTTGTGCTGTACATGTCCCTTTACGTATCCACTTCACTATCACATCGGAAACAGTGGACCTAGGGACGTTTAGGAGTGTGGAAATCTCGCGTACAGATGTATGACATAAGTGAAACCCAATCACCTGACCACGTTCGAAGTCCGTGAGTTCCGCGGAGTGCCCATTCTGCTCTCTCACGATGTCTAATGACTACTGAGGTCACTGATATGGAGTACCTGGCAGTAGGTGGCAGCACGATGCACCTAATACGAAAAACGTATGTTTTCGGGGGTGTCCGGATCCTTTTGATCACATAGTGTATAACTGATACATTTATCTCTTACCGTCAGGCAACAATCGCTGTCGTGGTAAGAATCACCTTCCTACCATAATTCATAAACAATGAGATAAGTGAAAAAGTGCCGTATCATGCACGACGTTTAAATTCATTACTTCTGTGCTGCTAACTATATGGCAGCCTATTTTGTAGACAGTATCCACATTTGCCGCTGAATGTATCCACAAAATTACATCGTTGTATGACACATAAGTCAGGGTATATGACGTCAGATACACTGAGATGCATGAAAAACTGCCACATTCTGCAGCACGTTTAAGTTTATTACTTCTTTGCTACGAAATCTATTCGGAACATATTTCTCTGACAGTATCCGCATATGCAGCTGAATGTGCCTACACAAATACATCACTGAACGACACATTGCTCAAGAGATATGACGTCTTAAACACTGAGAAGTGTGGAAAAATGCCGCATCATACCTCAGTACGTTTATTCTTTACTACTAAGACACTCCTACAGTCGAGTCAGCTTAAGAAAATCTCTGACGCCTGGCAGCACTTTCGATAGTTTTCAACTGCGTAGCGCAAACCGCTATAGGCGAAAACATAGTCGTCTGAAGAACTATGAAGAGACGTTTACAAAATCGCGTTGTAGGCACGCGAAGCAGCTGCGTCCAGCTTACAGAAACTGTTTCATAATTTCAAAGGTGTTTTCGCAAACACGTGGAAATGAAGTTTTTACGTTATTATACTACAAACACAGCTCATTTTTTTTTGTTTCCGTTTCTAATATAAAACTGACAAAATGAATATCCGAACAATGCCATGGTTGTCAACTAGTTTGAATAAGAGTAGAGATAACCGCGTCCAGACATTCTAAAAAATTTTTTTTAATGAACTCACCGCCATTTGACTGTATTGTTGTTTAAGTAATTACGACCCAGGTTTCGGCCTTTTATGCCATTTTCAAGTGATTGAGTTTGTCATTAACATACACTCCTGGAAATTGAAATAAGAACACCGTGAATTCATTGTCCCAGGAAGGGGAAACTTTATTGACACATTCCTGGGGTCAGATACATCACATGATCACACTGACAGAACCACAGGCACATAGACACAGGCAACAGAACATGCACAATGTCGGCACTAGTACAGTGTATATCCACCTTTCGCAGCAATGCAGGCTGCTATTCTCCCATGGAGACGATCGTAGAGATGCTGGATGTAGTCCTGTGGAACGGCTTGCCATGCCATTTCCACCTGGCGCCTTAGTTGGACCAGCGTTCGTGCTGGACGTGCAGACCGCGTGAGACAACGCTTCATCCAGTCCCAAACATGCTCAATGGGGGACAGATCCGGAGATCTTGCTGGCCAGCGTAGTTGACGTACACCTTCTAGAGCACGTTGGGTGGCACGGGATACATGCGGACGTGCATTGTCCTGTTGGAACAGCAAGTTCCCTTGCCGGTCTAGGAATGGAATGGTAGAACGATGGGTTCGATGACGGTTTGGATGTACCGTGCACTATTCAGTGTCCCCTCGACGATCACCAGTGGTGTACGGCCAGTGTAGGAGATCGCTCCCCACACCATGATGCCGGGTGTTGGCCCTGTGTACCTCGGTCGTATGCAGTCCTGATTGTGGCGCTCACCTGCACGGCGCCAAACACGCATACGACCATCATTGGCACCAAGGCAGAAGCGACTCTCATCGCTGAAGACGACACGTCTCCATTCGTCCCTCCATTCACGCCTGTCGCGACACCACTGGAGGCGGGCTGCACGATGTTGGGGCGTGAGCGGAAGACGGCCTAACGGTGTGCGGGACCGTAGCCCAGCTTCATGGAGACGGTTGCGAATGGTCCTCGCCGATACCCCAGGAGCAACAGTGTCCCTAATTTGCTGGGAAGTGGCGGTGCGGTCCCCTACGGCACTGCGTAGGATCCTACGGTCTTGGCGTACATCCGTGCGTCGCTGCGGTCCGGTCCCAGGTCGACGGGCACGTGCACCTTCCGCCGACCACTGGCGACAACATCGATGTACTGTGGAGACCTCACGCCCCACCTGTTGGGCAATTCGGCTGTACATCCACCCGGCCTCCCGCATGCCCACTATACGCCCTCGCTCAAAGTCCGTCAGCTGCACATACGGTTCACGTCCACGCTGTCGCGGCATGCTACCAGTGTTAAAGACTGCGATGGAGCTCCGTATGCCACGGCAAACTGGCTGACACTGACGGCGGCGGTGCACAAATGCTGCGCAGCTAGCGCCATTCGACGGCCAACACCGCGGTTCCTGGTGTGTCCGCTGTGCCGTGCGTGTGATCATTGCTTGTACAGCCCTCTCGCAGTGTCCGGAGCAAGTATGGTGGGTCTGACACACCGGTGTCAATGTGTTCTTTTTTCTATTTCCAGGAGTGTATATTGCAAGACATCAAACTCAAAACTGGCCATAAATTATGAAAAATATTCGCTCCCCACAAAATGCCAGATGTAAAATCATCATCTTGTGAAAAGATCGCTATGTAATAGTGGGAGCACGTCATATTTAATAAAAACCGATCTTTTTACAAGATGATGATTTTATATCTGGCATTCCGTAGGGAGCGAATATTTTTCTTAATTTATGGCCAGTTTTGAATTTGATGTCCTGCAATAAATGTTAATGACGTAAACTCAATCATTTGAAAATGGAAAAACAGACCGAAACCTGGGTCGTAATTAAATAATCAACAATATAGTCTAATTGCGGTGCGTTCCTTTAATAATTATTGTATGACTGTTGCTCAGTAACATCAAAAACTGTTTTCTGAGATACACATATCAAAAAAAAGTTTTGCATCACCTCGGTTCCGAGAGTTCCGGAACCTGTACAGAAAACTGGTATAGAGATCAACATAAACATCACTACCGCCCTTTTTATTGCTCTTGAAAACTACATATTGCATGTTATACCACCATACAGCGAGACCTTCAGAGGTGGTGGTCCAGATTGCTGTACAAATGGTTCAAATGGCTCTGAGCACTATGGGACTTAACATCTGAGGTCATCAATCCCCTAGAACTTAGAACTACTTAAACCTAATTAACCTAAGGAGATCACACACATCCATGCCCGAGGCAGGATTCGAACCTGCGACCGTAGCGGTCGCGCGGTTCCAGACTGTAGCACCTAGAACCGCTCGGCCACTCCGGCCGGCAGATTGCTGTACACACCGGTACCTCTGATACCCAGTAGCACGTCCTCTTGTATTGATGCATGCTTGTATTCGTCGTGGCATACTATCCACAATTTCATCAAGGCACTGTTGGTCCTGATTGTCCCACTCCTCAACGGCGATTCGGCTTAGATCCCTCAGAGTGATTGGTGGTCACATCGTCCATAAACAGCTCTTTTCAGTCTATCCCAGGCATGTTCGATAGGATTCTTGTCTGGAGAACATGCTGGCCACACTAGTCGAGCGCTGTCGTTATCGTGAACGAAATCATTCACAAGATGTGCACGATGTGGACGCGAATCGTCGTCCATGAAGACGAATGCCTCGCCAATATGCTGCCGATATAGTTGCACTATCAGTCGGAGGATGGCATTCACGTATCGTATAGCCGTTATAGCGCTTTCCACGACCGCCATCGGCGTACGTCGGCCCCACATAATGCCACCCGAAAACAGCACGGAACCTCCACATTGGTGCATTCGCTGAACACTGTGTCTAAGACGTTCAGACTGACTGGGTTGCTTCCAAACACGTCTCCGACGATTCTCTGGTTGAAGGCATATGCGACACTCATCGGTGAAGAGAACGCGATGCCAATCCTGAGCGGTCCATTCGGCATGTTGTTGGGCACATCTGTACCGCACGGCATGGTGTCGTGGTTGCGAAGATGGACCTCGCCTTGGACGTTGGGAGTGAAGTTGCGCATCATGCAACCTATTGCGCGGAGACTGAGTCGTAACACGACGGCCTGTGGCTTCACGAAAAGCATTATTCAATATGGTGGCCTTGCTGTCAGGGTTCGTCCGAGCCATAATCCGTAGGTAGCGGTCATCCACTGCAGTAGTAGCCCTTGGGCGGCATGTCGTCGACAGTTCCTGTTTCTCTGTATCTCCTCCATGTCCGAACAACATCGCTTTGGTTCACTCTGAAAAGCCTGGACACTTCCCTTGTTGAGAGACCTTCCTAGAAAAAGTAACAATGCGGATGCGATCGAACCGCGTTATTGACCGTCCAGGCATGGTTGAACTACAGACAACACGAGCCGTGTTCCTCCTTCCTGGTGGAATGACTTGAACTGATCGGCTATCGGACCCCCTCCGTCTAATAGGTGCTGCTCATGCATGGTGGGTTTTAGTGACATCTCTGAACAGTCAAAGGGACTGTGTCTGTGATACAGTATCCACACTCAACGTCTATCTTAAGGAATTCTGGGAACTGGGGTGATGCAAAACTTTTTTTGATGTGTATATTTGTTTTAGAGCCTTTTCTGTTTTAGCTTCAGAAGCTGAAAAGTTTTGTATTTATGCTTGTACAGTGATGCTCTATGACAAAATCGATACGAAGCACTATAATCCATCGTCCCGAGTATTACATTATATTATTGTGTTCTTTGTCTTCTCGTAAGAGATAGTTCCCAGCATCCCATTAGTGACGTAAGTAACTAACTTCTCTACGCTCCATCTGAAGATGAACCTGAAGAGCCTCGAAAACTTGTTTACGGAATCTCATCACAACTATATTTTTTTTATTTTTAGTAAACTTTGAGATACGTGTTTTCTACAGTATTCATAATTTTTAAGCTTGATCTCAGGTGTAGTTTCTTTTACCCATAAACCTGACACCTGACGTTATCGTCTAGCAGTGCTGCAGTATCATCTATTAACTCCAGACCTGTCTGGCGTATGTTCGGTGTCCTGAAAGCCACCTGCTATTCGCCCAGCTTCCAATCTGTCTGTCGTTTTGAGCTGGTAAGGAGAGCGCGTGAAAATGTTTAGATCGCAACTGGTGGAAGATAAAAGTAATCTGTTTACTGATCACAGTTCTTCGAGAGGAAAATGAAACGATACAAGAGTAATGGTGCGAAGAAGGAACTTCTCGGCGAAGTTGCGTGCAGCATATCGCAAATTGTTGAGAGGCAAAGAATGCGACCCTGTTCGATGCAGCGCTCGCATGTGGCTCTCAAGGTTCAAATCGATAACTCGCGACCACGGAATGAAACCGGACTCCATAACGTCCTTCTGCCGCTTCGACACGGTGTCCCTTAATTCAGTATCCAAACAAACATGAAACTTGTTCCAAGTATCCGCCAGTGTGCATCACACGTATTTAATCACGATATTTCCATTCTCGCACCAGGTTTTGTTGCTCATTTGCTTGAAGTTCTGCTCGCAGACATCGATTGCTAAGGAAATAAATAGTTTATAAATTCGAGTCGTGAAAGTTGTGTTCGGGTTGTTTGTGAACATTAGTTGCGCTTCAGTAAGGGTCGTAATAGGCCCCTCCAACTATATTCAGCGACCGACCCACAGTCCATGAAAGCGTCCCCTATCACTTCCACAGGATAAATGTCGGCCTGTTCCAATTTGGAGAGACGCAACATCATCAGAAAGTGAGGCAATTTTGCGCAAGATGCTATGATACTCTTGGCTGACGTCCAGTTTGGCTATAGGAAAGTTAAAGCAACCAGAGGCAGTTCTGACGTTGCGCTTAATAATGAAAGCGTGCCTTAAGAGAAATCAAGACATCTCTTAAGATTTCTGCATTATGGGACGTGGCAGTTTTGTTTCTAATATTCACTATAGAGAGAGTATTTTCGGAGTACATGTATGGAAGAGACACTTTGGATTCCAAAGTTTGTGCTGCTGCCACGTAATTAGTCAGCGCTGGGTAGCACTCATTTCTCATTGGTAGACTCGGACTTGTCGTCTCGCCCGAGATGATGTGGAGGCTTGATTTCGGAATGCAGTTGACGCAGCGTGGAACACATTAAACGACGTAATATCTGGCTATGCATTCGCGTACGCTAATATTGGAGGATACGGAATGTTTTGTTTAGGGAGGGGTTTCAGTTTAAGGTTTTTCAACATTGTAACTCGTCTTTTGACTATTAGAACATTTAAGCCTTTCATAATATGTATGTACACAAAACAGCGAATCACTCTTTATTGTTTTCCTTTTAAAGTACTGAATGTAAGAGGAAGTTTTGTAAAAAAAAATTCATTTCTTTCTGTTTTACATCCAAATTACATTAATTGTTACAACAATGATAGTCACTGTAGACATGTTCATATTTTCTAATTCTGTTCGTGTTAGTCGTTCATGGGTAACACAAACTAAATTACAATAGTTTTTATGTTATTTGTTACTCAGCCATCACATCTAGCTTGTCTGTTCAAAAGTTTTTAAGTACGATTAAGTATCTGGACACTCACTGCGATTCGCGTAATCCGATTACTAATGAATGGTTTGATGGTGTTTGGTTCACGCGCCCTCCACCGCGCGAGTTTTATGTAATAATCAAAACCAGCCTGATTTCTTCCTCCTCAATTTGTTGCAGATGATTGTAACCAAGGTAGTCACGCACTGCAGAACAGAGCTGTCTCCGTTTCTAAACAGGTAAAGCATATCATTCTTAACACCAGGTTCAGACATTGTTTGGTGCGCTTAAGGGGCAGTGAGTGTTTACTCATTTCACACAAATTCAGATTACCTCCAGCTACAATATATGTTTATCAGTTTGCCTCACAAGGGCTGAGTGCACGCCGTTTGTCAACAGCGTTCGGCAGACCGGATGGTCACCCATCCTAGTGCCAACCCAGTCCGACAGTGCCTAACTTCTGTGATCTGATGGGAACCATTGTTACCACTGCGCAAGGCCGTTGCCTGTATATTCCATA